>NC_081183.1:42955163-43133237 GCF_029867415.1 Vicia villosa | reverse complement strand
GACATGGTTCTGCTCAGATGCGTTGACAGAAAAGAAGCAGAAATACTCATGAGAGAAATACATGAAGGTTCCTTTGGTACTCACACCAATGGACACACCATGACAAGGAAAATACTGAGAGCAGGATATTATTGGCTGACGATGGAGTCAGATTGCTACCAGTACGCAAAGAGGTGTCACAAATGCCAGATCTACGCCGATAGAATTCATGTGCCACCATCTCTTCTCAACATACTCTCTTCCCCTTGGCCTTTCTCCATGTGGGGAATCGACATGATTGGAATGATCGAACCAAAAGCGTCCAACGGACATCGCTTCATCTTGGTAGCTATAGACTATTTTACCAAATGGGTTGAAGCAGCTTCATATGCAAACGTTACAAGACAAGTTGTCGTCAGGTTTATCAAGAATCACATCATCTGTCGCTACGGCATTCCTAGCAAGATAATCACTGACAATGGGTCAAATTTGAATAACAAAATGATGAAGGAGCTTTGTGAAGAATTCAAGATCGAACATCACAACTCATCTCCTTACAGACCAAAGATGAATGAAGCTGTAGAAGCAGCTAACAAAAACATCAAGAAAATCATTCAGAAGATGGTCATCACTTACAAAGATTGGCATGAAATGCTCCCGTATGCTCTTCATGGTTACCGTACATCAGTACGTACTTCGACTGGAGCAACTCCTTTCTCCCTTGTATATGGCATGGAGGCAGTCCTACCAATAGAGGTTGAGATTCCATCAATGAGAGTCTTGATGGAAGCAAAATTAACAGAAGCCGAGTGGTGTCAAAGCAGATTCGATGAATTGAACTTAATCGAAGAAAAGCACATGACAGCTTTATGCCACGGACAGCTATATCAACAAAGAATGAAGAAAGCTTTCGACAAAAAGGTTCGACCTCGCACAATCAAAGGAGGCGACCTTGTACTCAAAAAGATTCAATCTTTTCTCACAGATTCGAGAGGGAAATGGACTCCCAATTATGACGGCCCCTACGTGGTCAAGAGAGCTTTCTCAGGAGGAGCCTTAATACTCACGACTATGGATGGAGAAGAATTCACCCGTCCTGTGAACGTCGACGCAGTCAAGAAATACTTCGCCTAAATAATTAAAAGAACAGCTCGCTAAGTTGAAAACTCGCAAAGAGCGGCTTAGGCAAAAAAGAGCGTCTCGGTGAATCGAAAACCCGAAAGGGCGATTCAGGCAAAAGTTAGAGACATAAAAAAATAAATAATCAATCCCGGTAGACTTAAAACCCGAAAGGGGTAGTTTACGCAAAAGTTAGGGATATATGGCAAGTAACTGTGTTCAGGACAAACTTGATCATTCAAAATCCATAGCGGAGTATTCATCAGCAGTAGGTCATCTTCTACGAAGCACAAATACAGCGCAACTCGGAGTGGAAGGGAAAGATAACGGTCGTCACGTTTCATCGTAGCCCTTTTCCCAAAAATTACCAATTTCCAACTTTGTAAATACTCCATGGAATCAAGCATTTGGCTGATTACCATTCCATATATAATAATTTGAGCCTTGTGCTTTTCCTTTGCAATCTAGTCTTTTTCAGTTTCTTGAAATGCATTTTAAATTTAAACAGTCATTTTCTTGAAACAAATGTTTTCATAAAATAAAATGAATTTACTTGCAAAAATAAAGGTGAAATTTCTTTCTAAGGTTTACAAACAATAGGAAGAATGCAAACAGTTGCTCCGAGAACGGTTGAGACTCCGGGAACCAATATTTCCCCATCAGGTCGCTTTGCGAACATCTCCCGATGACGGATCTTCACTTCAATTCGTATTACTCACTTCGGACAGCGGACAACTGATAACCAGATATTCCCAACAGAGTTCGAACTACAAGAAGAGGACATCTTCTGATCAACAAGAATTCAAGTCGTATCTTAGGATTTTACATCCGCGACAATTCTATTCACATTCACTTTACATTTTATCATTGTCATAATATTCATGCATACATTACATCATAATTGCATAGCCGAATCAGGCTTTGATCCTGTGAATGCCTAAGTCATTGAGGCATGAACTCAAGTTTCCCCTGCGAGTTCCGGAGAAACTTTTTCCTTCGAAACGACAGTTCATACACAAGGATCTCACCAAGCAAGTCAACAAATGGTAGTCTCCCTCAAGGAGATAGTTTGTTCACTTTTGGAATTCCTCAGCCGAGATTCTCCTGCAGAGCGACATTCAACAGTCTTCTTCAGATAAGATAGTCTGCTTCGCATTTTGGATTTCCCTACAGGTTTGGTATTTCCCCAGCAAGGTCGAAAGATGCCACTTTTTCGTCAAAGAAAATAATTCAGGAAATCTGCCAGCAGATCGACAAATGATTCGCCAGCGGAGTCAGCGAATGATGGTCTTCGTCCATAAGATAGTTCAGATTCCCCAACAAAGTCAGCAAATGGCAGTCTCTTTCATCAGAAGACAGTTTGCTCACTTTCTATCACAACAAAGTCGGCAAATAGCAGTCTCTTTCATCAGAAGACAGTTTGCTCACTTCTTATCATAACAGAGTCAGCAAATGGAAGTCTCTTTCAGCAGAAGACAGTTTGCTCACTTTCTATCATAACAAAGTCAGCAAATGGCAGTCTCTTTCAGCAGAAGACAGTTTGCTCACTTTCTTTCATGACAGGGTCAACAAATGGCAGTCTTCCCCGGCAGAAGACAGTTTGTTCCCCTAGCAATTGGCAAATGGCAGTCTTTTCCCAAGAAAAGACAGTTTGTCTGTTAAATACTCAAGAGATCGACAAATGGCAGTTTCTTCAAACATTTTGTCTGTTTCTGGGATGTTTAACTCCCCACAGAGTCGATGAATGGCAGTTTTCCTCTTAGGAAAACAGTTTGTTGATTCCCCCGGCATCAGTTGACGAATGGCAGTTTTCACCCCGAAAACAGTTCGTCCGCCTTCAAACAAAGTCATTAGCCCCTCAAAAGATCATGAGGCCATATGACATTCTTTCAAAGACGTCAAGTCAAAAGGGAAGATGGTGAAGTTTCTTTACTGCCATTAAATGGCATCTTACCTCCTAGCGCTGGTAAGAAGTTTGACGAGGAAACAAACCTTTGAAGTTTCTTTACAGCCGTCAAATGGCATCTTACCTCCAAGCGATGGTAAGAAGTTTGACGAGGAAACAAACCTTTGAAGTTTCTCTACAGCCGTCAAATGGCATCTTACCTCCAAGCGATGGTAAGAAGTTTGACGAGGAAACAAACCTTTGAAGTTTCTCTACAGCCGTCAAATGGCATCTTACCTCCAAGCGCTGGTAAGAAGTTTGATGAGGAAACAGACTTTTGGAGATTTTCTCTTTATCTGAGATATTGTCCAAACGCAACTGAGACCAGTTTCGAGATATGGACATCCGAAACAAGGGGGAGGTTGTTTGCCTTTTTCTAAGTGTCAACACTTAGTTAAAGAAGATGGATTGCGCATCCTACACTGCCATCCATTCTCCAGAATCCACATCAAGTATTTCTACAGGAGTTTGTCTCCTCATCCCCCGCCAAGTGCGACAACGGGATCAAATCATGCAAAGATTTTATCATCTCAGGAGCGCCCAAAATTCGGGCATTCTTTGATATTTAAGTCTCTTTTACGCAGGAGAGATCGAGATCTCAATCTCTCTCCCTCCAGATAAAAGAAACTTAAATAGGGGCATCTGTCATACCCTAATTTTTGACCCCCCTGAGATGACATATCTTCAGGATTTTCATCAAGTCAAAGTAAGTACCCAGGGCAGTCTGGCATTCAATCGAGGGTGTTCAAAGACAAGAAAACTCAGGCAAAGGATCAATCAATAGAGGGATTAGTCTCTAATACAATCATGAGACTCAAAAGCCTCATTATTACACCTATGATTGATTAAGACACCCAGTCATCTAAGTACAGGATTACTCAGATCAACAGACTAGGGTTTGGAGCCTATCAAGGACTAAAATCAGGGATCACCTTTGGGAAACCCTAAGAAGCCCCAGGGGATCATTCAAAGACAGTAATCATCTTCAAATAACTCTTATGACAAGATCCACTGGACATTACACCTCAATTCAAAGTCTACACTCATCATTGTCCTCTGGTCGACAATTAGGGTTTTTGACCTAATTCACCAAGATAGTTGACTTTTAATCAGGGCATGGATCCAAAACTCAAGACATGATTCAAGAATCTCTACTACCTCAATATAATCCATTTACAGCATTCATTTGAGGAAAAGATCTTGTTTCTACACAAAAGCCCAAAAATTCACTTTGTCAGGAAAAGTCAACTGTGTGGGATCATCATTGACTTTTAAGGTTTTTGGTCAAAAAATGACTTTCAAAGATCAATTCATCAATATATGGATGTCAAAGCCATTTGACCAAAGAAATTCAAAGAAATTCATCAAGGAGCAAAAAGTCGGGAATTAGGGTTTTTGAGGGCATGGTGAGAACTCAAAATTTCACCTACACAACTCAAAAAACTTCCAACATGAAAGTTGTAGATCTTGCAAAATAAAACAACATCTCACATAAGAACTTTTTTCAAAAGATCAACCATTTAAGGGTTTTGAAAATTTTGAAGTTTTAGGTCATAAACACTTAGAAAATTTTCTAAGTGTTTTAACCTAGTTTTCATCCAACTTTGGGCTCATTTTTCACAAATTTCCCAAATGATTCTGAAGAAGACATAAACTAATGATTTGAAGTAGATGTTTAGGGCTTTCCAAATTGTGTTCAACCTTCTCCAAATTCAATTTGAGCTAAGAGTTATGCTTGTTCAAAGTTGGCCTCATGAAGTAAAATTATAGGTCATGCATCATTTTTGAACTTTGAAATTTTGTGCACATGACCTCAATTATGGATGCTACACGACCCATAACATATCTGAAACAATGCCATGCATTCATTTTCACCATGCCATAAGGATTGAAGAAGATTCTAAAAACAAGAACATGTGATTATGTAATGATTACATTTGTGAATTTATGGCAAATTGATGAATCACCCAAGGAATCTTCTCACCAACCAATTAGAGCTCATTTCTGGCTCAGAATTGTCCCCTAAGATCAAGCAAAATCGAGGGCTAGGGGATTGATCAAATGGAATCAAAATTCTCATCATTGCATAAGAGATATTTGCAAACTTCCTTCATGCTTAAGAAACCAAACTTCTTTCATTAAGCAAGCTCACTCTCTCAATCAGTACTGAACCAATTGCCTATAAATAGAGGCCTCATTCTCATTCAAAAAACACACCAAAGCAACAGAATTCTTGCTTTCTCTTTTCTTTCTTCATACTTAGTTTTTTCAAAGGTCCTTTGGCAAGAAGACTCGGATTCTTCAAACCAAAGCTCTCTCTTTGAAAATAAGTATTCAAACACATTGAGGGAGGCATTTGGAGGTGATCCAAACCTCTGGAACACTGCTGGGCGTGGAGAATCATCATCTCCACCTCTCATTTGGAGCACTTGCAGTTGGAGGACCACAGAACAATTCAGGAGGTTTCAAGCCAAGCCAATCATCCAGGCACACTCCTCAGGTCATAGTGAAGCTAACCAGATGGCTGCAGCTCATCTGTAACTCCAAATTCAACAACCTCCATGTCTATTTGAAGCTGAAATCGAGGGAGGTCCATAGAGCAATTCAGGAGGATTCAAGCTCCAATAAGCATTCAGTTAGCATCATTGAGTCTCAGGGAAGCTATTGAGATCATTCATTCAAGCCCAGGTGCTCTCTATCATCCTCACGACCTCCATTTTCAGAGGTAAGTTTCTGAACCTCACCTCTTTAATTTAAGCACTCTTTGTGATAAAGCTCGATTCTATCTTGTTCAGCATCATCAGAGGATTGAAAACCCTCTATCATCATTCATTTATCTTTCAGTATAGTCATTTAATTTGATTTTTAAAATTTAGGGTTCTTCACGATTTCTGGTAAATTAGTTAGATGTAGTTAATATAAATAGATATTAGTTACATATTTAGATTCGTGAGGAAATTTGGAGTGAAATTCATCTTTACATCATCACGTTTGGTTGAGAAACGAGTAAGTTCAAAAGTTCAAATTTGAAGAGCTTGAGGTTGAAGATGAAGATGGTGGGTGGCGCCATTTTTGGATTCTCAGGGGAGGGTTTAAAATATATTTAACTGAAAGCGTGTTTTAAACGAATACATCGTTTGCCCTAGTGGCCTCACATGCACTCTTAGTCTCCTCATGCCTCAAGTCTGGGGTTCGAATCCCCCTCGCCCCAGACTTTTTATTCCTTTTATTTTTTTCATGATTTACACGTTTATCTGAAAATATAATGTGTTGGATGTGTATCACTATCACCATGCGCGCGCTGGCCCAGTGGTTTGGTTTTGGGTATGTGACCTAAAGGGCGTGAGTTCAAGCCTTGGTGGAGACATTCCTAATTTTTTATCACTTGTCACACCTATTTTCTTCACAACTTCACACAATTAATTCACCTATCAAATTAAATCATTTTCACTTCATTTTTCATACACCTATTATTTAATATATCTATTTTGTGAATAGTCAAAAAAATCATAAAAATATTATTTATTTCATGTATTTTAATTAGGTTTAAAATAGTATGTTTTTAAGTGTTTTCTTAAATACTTTAAATATATATTGTCACTTTATTTTAACCTAATCACTTTGTAAATAATTTTATGATAAAACCCTAATTGTTTAGGTCTTAATTAGTTAAAAGCCTTTATTTTTACCTTAATTAAGTTGACTTTTGTCAATTTTCAAAACTGTTTTCAATCTCCGAATAAATCAAATGATTAGGGTTTTCAAACAACA
Source organism: Vicia villosa (assembly GCF_029867415.1). Taxonomy (NCBI): domain Eukaryota; kingdom Viridiplantae; phylum Streptophyta; class Magnoliopsida; order Fabales; family Fabaceae; genus Vicia; species Vicia villosa. The sequence goes on along the minus strand of NC_081183.1, from coordinate 43,126,423 downwards.
AAACCTTGTATCATTCCAAATCATTTTTCAAATTGCTTTTACACCAGTACTGTAAAGTACTGGGCCTCTAATAGAGTGTAAGTCCCAAAAACCTTCTCTTCTTAGCTTGTTTTCAAAACTGTATTTTCAAAATCTTCTTTCTGTTTTCAAAACATTCTTCTGGTATTTGAAGGGCATTATTCCCGGTGAAACTCTTCAGATACCTATGTGACCTTTGTCCATCTTCACTTCTTCTGTTTTCAAAAACCATTAACTGTTTATCATATATATATTCAACTGTTATCCATCAATTGCTGGTAAAGGCTCTGTACACACTTCTTCAAAGGCCTCCACTCCATCCAGGTTAGGCTTTACAAGCTTTCAATTTACAGTCTTTATTTAAATTACTGTCAAATATAAATTGTGCATATATATTAGTTTAGAACTACGTTTGAGTATAAACCTTAGGACAGTTAAACTATATATATATATTATAGGAATATGACCTAGGATTGAGAATGTCTTCCCGGTGAAGGCTCTTTCCTAATTAGAGATCTGTAGTTCAAACCCCCAAGATGAATTATTCCCGGTGAAACATCTTGGTAAAAACCTTAGAATCCAAAAAAATAGGACACATCCACCCAAAGAGGAATTATTCCCGGTGAAACCTCTTACCCATTTGCTTAGAGCCAAAATAAGTTCAAAACTACATAGCTTTCTCTTGTGCTATAACAAGGACCCTCGATTAGCCTCCTCTTGGGCTTTGTACAAGGACCCACAGGCTTCTTAAAAGCATTTCCAGCTTCCTCTTGAGCTTGTATACAAGGACCCATCAGGTTTCTTATAAACATAGGAACAGGTCTTTAGTCACCTTTTAGCCTACCCTGGTGAGTTTCTTCCAATTTAAACCAGACTTTTAACAAGCCAAGTTTGTCTCAATTTTGCATTGAGTACACCTTTTGGAATGAGAGACATGGACAGTCTCTGTCACCCTTATCTTCATCAATCTTCCTTAACAGAGTCTAGGATCCATATTTGCTTATCCTCAGCATGTGTCAGCCTTCATCTTGGGCTTTAAACAAGAAGTCTCCATTAGATAATCTTTCTGCCATTCATTTTAATATAAATCCCTGGAAAGGGTTAGCTTCCACACATTCTTTCATTTTTAATAGAATTCCCTGGAAAGGGTTAGCCTCCAAAGTCAATTAAAAATCAACCTCCATTTCAGCAAAACCCCTGGAAAGGGTTAGCCTCCAATATCAGTCTTTCAAAACCAAATATTCATTCTCTTAGGAGATAATTTCCCCAAAAGAGTCAAAACCCCTGGAAAGGGTCAGCCTCCAAAAAACATGATAAAGTCAGTCTTTTACCAAATAATTTCTCCAGCTGAGTCAAAATCCCTGGAAAGGGTTAGCTTCCAAAGAAAAACAGTCTTTCAATAAATAAAATCTCCTCAGTAGAGTCAAAACCAACAAAAATAGTTAGCCTCAACCTTGGGCTTCATACAAGGCACCAAACAATAAAACTCCCCTGTCAAGAGTCAGCCTCAACCTTGGGCATTGTACAAGGCAGATAATAGAGTCTCCCCAGTGAGTTCTTCATCACTCAGTAGCCACAACCTTGGGCTTTGTACAAGGCAGATAAACCATATTTTCATGTGTCAAAGATTCCTAACACCTAGGATCTTTTCCCCATAGAGTCATCCATACTCAGTTTATTTAAGAGTCTGCCACAACCTTGGGCTTTGTACAAGGCAGAAAATAATGTTTTCCCTAACTAGAGTTAGCCACAACCTTGGGCTTTGAACAAGGCACATAAAATAGAGTCATTCATTCAATTATCCTCAGCAGTTAGCCACAACCTTGGGCTTTGTACAAGGCACATAAATAGAGTCTCCCTAAGTAGAGTCAGCCTCAATTCTGGGCTTTGTACAGAACACCAAAAATACCCTGTAATTAATCCCCAGTGGAGTCATCTCCCAGAGTCAATAATAATTAATTAATCAATCAAAAAGCCTCAAGCTTGGGCCTCATACAAGCCAGCTAAAGTCAAATCTTTTATACAGTAGACAGACATAGCTTATCTCTATAGAGAGATATTTTTACTACTCTACCACATTCAAACAAACAAACATTTCAATTTCAATTTCAATCAAAGTCACCCATTTAGGACTCTGAAAGACATGCTCTGGCACATCCCCAGACTTGTACACTTTCCCTAATTTGGACGAGCATCTTTCTTTCATTTAAGAGGCATCTGACTGGCATACTTGCACACACAAGTAAGGTCCCCCTCTTGAATGAAATGAATCCAGTTATTCTGTCACTCCTTTAAATGTTTGTGGTAGAATAGTACAAATACCTCTCTGTAAAGATGATTTCATGTCTCTTTACTGTAAACAGAGATTAAATTCAAAGCTTCAACCTTGAGCTTCAAGCAAGGCACCAAAAATAATTAATTTCCCTAGTTAGTTCCCCGAACTACATTAAGCTCTGACTTCCACTAGGGATATGTAGGCATGAGGTTCACAAGGAATCTCAGCGAGCTAATAAAATACCAAAAATAGTCAGTTTTTCTGTCTGTCTGTCTTTCTTTAATCAATTCAATTCTCTCTCCTAACACAAAGGAGAAACTTTCCCAATCATTAGCAGCAAACACAATCACAATGACACAGAGAAGGTTCCTGTAGAGTACTACAGATATGTAGGGTGTTTAAACACTTCCCTATGTATAACCGACCCCCCGGACTCCAGAATTTCTAGTCTAGGTGAAATCCCCACACTTAGCAAACTCCTAGGGTTTAGTTGAGATCTTTTTTTCCCTTTCCTACTCGTAGGACCAATAAGAAAGTTCGTGTGATATCGTAGGAAGAACTGAAATAAAATTCATCCCACCACGGGCGCATTCTCCTTCCAAATTTCGCGTGAAGGGTTTAGCGTGCCGTCCTCCCAAGTGAAACGGGGAGGTAAAGAAAACGACCACCACACATATGTTTAGCAAAATTTAGTTATTTGTGTTTTATTATTCTCCTTTAAGTTTGTTAATAATTGTAAATTGAAATTGAATTAGAATAGAAGGCTACGAGTGGAAAGTCGTAGTAGTGATAGAATAATGCGAATGAATTGACTCCAAAACGTGCATGGTTATCCCATTAGAATTGCTAATCAAAAGGTACAACTTTTATCCATCGTATTGCATTGCACTACAATGTAGCTTTGGAATATGATAATAATAAAATTAATACATACAAAATTAATAAATTTATTTGAAACACAATTTTTTCTCGCACATTTATTTTCTCTTAAATTTTTAATTTAAATAATTTAAATTATTATTTCAAATAAAATAAAATTTAATATAAATAAAATATTAATATATAAAGTAACATTGTGGGACCTAAAAAAATTGTTATATTGAAGTAAAATTATGAATTATATTAAAATGATTGTCTTCACTCTTCATGATTCCTATAAAAAATTCCAAAATAAATTGTACTAGTACCATTGATTCATTGAAGATGGTGGATAAAAAAATTGTGGTTGTAAGTAATTGGATGTGCCTAGGAATGAGTTTGTTACCTCCTCTAACTAGTAGCTGCTATAAGTATGTACAACAGCTGGCAACACGATGGGGTACTAGAAAAGAAGAAAAAGCCTAATATTCTCTAAGAAAACTCACTATTTTATTAATGGCAGTGTGATAATTAATTGAACATTTATCTCTTATCTGCTATTATATATAAATTTTTAAAGGTTCGTTTTCTTTATAAATATTATATTTATTTATGGAACATTATATATACTTATAAAATATGATACTTATAAAATTATAATAGCTAACTCTAATTTCAACAAATAAAAAACCTGCACTTTTACAACTTAGGTATCTAATGCTTCTTAACTTCATAATTTTTTTATTGAATACATAACTTAAAAAATTTATAACTAAATTTAAATGTCATTATTAAATCAAAATTCGTTTTGAGCTATATATTCATGATCGCCTTGTATAGGTTTTTTTTTAATTAATCTGATTTTTATTTCTCTCAATATATAACATTCATAGTTTAATTTTCATATATCTAATTGTATATTAATATAAGTATTTAAATCTAAAAATTAACTATACTAAAAATATATTTAATGTATTCAAATTAATATGTATATGCATATTGGCTTTTATTAATTTTTATAAATGTATATCTAATGAGCAAGCTTAGAATGATTAAAAGGTAATAGTACTTGCTTACTAATATTCTAATATAGTGTGCATGCATGTGATTAAAATATCTAAAAATGGGAAAAGTGACTTCAAAATGTTTAAAGGATGTATGTCTAATATTAGTAGGAACTTGGCTTTGTGAGACTGAGACTGAGAATATCATTCAATTGCACTTTTTTGTTGGACCCGAATTGATTTCAAAGATTCTTTGAGTCATTTCTATTCATTGAATCAATCTTAAAAGCCAAATTCTCCAATGTTGAATATAATGGTATTTCTATTCAAACACTAATACAATACAAAAATATTCAATGGAAGTAACATAACTATTAAACATTATAATAATAATTATAATAAATACCATTAGTTAAATCTTAAAAGCTTTTATAAATGATTTTATATACTATGCTCTCTAAATTTTGAATTTTAATTTTAAAGTTATATGCACATATAAACTTATTAATAAATTTTATTACATATGATGGAATCACACTACAAGAAAATGGTTTCCAAGAGAAATAGGTCTAAAGTGATTTAAAAAATGGGGCTCATGGTTCTTAGGGATAAGGATGATGGTGTTAGAGTTATAATTAAGGAGCAGCCAATCTTGCAGGAAGAACTGAGTGACAACCTTAGTAACATCCTCCTTAATGATGTTCCAATATTTATGGAGGAAAATAGATCCAAAGCCATCCAGAGAAGGAGCAGAGTCAGATTTTAAATTCCGAACAGCACTGTGAATTTCCTCAGCACTAGGAATTAAAGTCAGCAAAGCATTAGTGTCCTTTTTAACTAATTTAGGAATGACTCTTTGAATGAGTCCAAAATCTAACTCAAAACATCTTGATTGAACAAATTGGTGAAGTGTTTAACCAGGTGATTTTCAATGATATTGTGGTCAGTGGTCACCACATCATTAATATTCAAAGACGAAATCATATTATTCTTTCTTTTAATCTTTGCATAGTTGTGGAAAAATCTAGTATTTCTGTCTCCATCAGTGTGCCACTTCATATTAGCTTTCTCTTTCACAAACTCCTCAAGAATAAGAGCTTTCTCAAGCTCATGTTGGTCCTTGGCCTCCTTCCGAACATTCTCAACCTCTAAGACTTTAGTTTTAACATTTCCAAAAGTACTCCTGTTCCACTCCTTTAACTTGCTTTTAAGAAGTCTATGTTTCTTGTCTAAAATGAACATAGGACAACCATACACTTTGCTATTCTAAACTTCCTTAATGACTCTTTCACAATCATCACTAAGAGTCCACAATTTGAGGAATTTAAATTGGGATTTGAAATTAAGATTGTCAAAATCACAAGAAAATAAAAGAGGATAATGGTCTAACTTAATTCTAGAGAGGGTGTGACACACAACAATGCTGCAAGCATCCACCATGTCAGAGTTACAAATGACCCTATCACGTCTTTTCCCAGTTAGGTGTCTACCCTTTCTCCCATTATCCAAACTGAAGAAATTTCCCATAGTAGGCAAGTGTATGAGAAGATTAGAGTCAACCACTGGAAGAAAACTCTCATAGGAATGGTGGCAAGAGTATGCATACCTCTATATTCCTCATCACTAATAATAGCATTAAAATCACCAATAAAGGACCAAGGAATCTTGTTATTTGATATAAGGTTGTGGAGGTTCTGCCATAGGTTTATTCTAACAGAATAACAAGTGGAAGCATAATTGGTAGAATAACCAAAAATCCTATCCTTAATATTAACAGAAAAAGACACATTTTGATCATCAATAAACAAAATACTAGGGTTTAGATGAGAGTTACAGAAACACCATAAGTTTGGCAAGAGATCATCTCTTTTATTAAAAGCAAAGGGTTTAAGGTCAAACCTGAGCCACCAAGTTTGAGGGAATTTAGCAAAACCCATCCATGGTTCAACAATGAAAACAAAATCAGGAGAGTTGTTTTGAATCAGTTTTCTTAGAGCCAGTCTAGAAGAGCTATTGGAAAGTCCCGTGATGTTCCAAAAAAGGCACTTCATAGAGACAGGTTTTGGTGACCAGACATCAGTCTGGTATTCTTTGTGGTACTAGTCTTCTTATTCCTTCTTCTTTTGCAAGTGACAAGTTGGAATTCCTTCTGCTGAGCAGATCCACTCCAGTGTCTTCATGATCAGCCATGTTATCCCAAACTTTCTTCCAAAAGTCTGTGACTTGTTTCTTATGCCTTGCCTCAAGTAGAGTTTCAGGCACAAAATCTACCAATTGTGTGGCATCTACAAACTCACTCTCTGAGGAAACCTCGACTTCCTTATCAGAATGTTGAGGTTGAGGGATTATGACCATGTTGGTATTCTCCAATCTCAAAGATGCTTGCTTACACATGGCTTTTGTTTCTCAAATTGAATCTTCAAAAGTTGATGATGCCTTATGAGACGATCAATGGATAAATGCAATGCAAAAAGAATTAAATCAATTCGAGAGAAATAAAGTTTGGGAACTTGTTCCTAGACCAAGTGAAAAATCAATATGTAAAACAATTGAATTCATTCGTTAATGATATTGTCAGTAGTCTTAGTTGATCTACATGTTTGTTTGGATGTTGGTCAAGAAAATTCCAAAACCCTAAACCCTAAAACCTAAACCCTAAACTCTAAACCCAAATTAATATATGCTTCTAAAAAATGTTAAGAATTACTGTCTTTATTACTTTTAATAAAATAAATAAACAATAAAAGTTATATTTTATCAAAATTTTAAAATAAAATAAATTCACCTTTAAAAATTCATATTTGATTGACATTGCATAAATTAATTTGGAAGATAGGTTATAGTTATTTTTAATACAAAATGGATGTAAAAAATTAATAAAAAAATATAGTTCAGATTTTATACGTTTGAATTTGATTAAGTTAATATTCTGGGTGAGTATAAATGAATTTCTTTTTACAAGGTGATGCATCGTGTGCCCATATGATTGACATTGCATAAAAGTTGAATACATAAAAATTTGCATCATTAGTTTAATAGTCATTACTTGTGAATTGATTTTTCATATATTAAATCTTTAATTTAACTTTTCTTACAAATGCCTATATTGTGAATTGATTTTTTCTATATTAATTCTTAAATTTAATTTATCTTACATATGCTTATATAAAAAAAAATATTGTATTGATCCCTCATATAATGAGTACATCTAATGCCGATTTTTAGAACGAAAAGAGTGTCTTTTTGGAAGGGGTATTCCTTCCAAAAAAGTTTTAATTATCACGAGCAATCTCTTTGATTGAGAAACCACAGCTGAATGACCTCCTCCATTTAATGTACTCCATTTAATGTAGCAACATATAGGATATTCACATACACTTGAGTCCAACCTGCCACCTTAACCATCAAATATTAAAATAATTAAGTAAGTTTTACAGGTATAAATATGAATGAGTATAAGCAAATAAAGTGATAATTAAAAGCTTTATACATAAATAGATTATAAAAATTTGTTATGACTTTAAATTTAGATAATTGGATCATAATTTACAAACACTTAATATTTTTTACACTTAAGTAGGATAGATATTTACCTAACCGCGTTGAAACCAAGCCTCGTAAGGTCTTGTAGTTTTCAATCAAAAATCTTCGGTCACTTCTCCAATTAAAGTTTGTGCCCCTATAAAGTGAATGACAACATCAACCATCAAAAGAATTTATATTAAAGTAATAGTAAAAATATAGTATTATAATATTACCTGTAAGCTAGTATCATAACGCCTGACCTAAAAAGTGTTCCTAATATTAAGGTGGTTGGGTTGAACTTTTCACAGGGACTATAGAATAAAACCCTATTATAAATTTTATAAATTAAATAAGTTACCCACTACACAACAACATGATAATTAAAGTAAGTTATTTGAAAAAACCAATACAGTTAAGCAAATCAAAGGAAAGCAACATAATTAATTATTAACCCAATATAATTTAATTTCCAAAAGAGAAATAATAAATGTCTAGCATGTAAATGAAAATTATATAAAAACATACTAATGCATGAAAAAAGCTATGATTCAAGAATCAATATAGATGCATATTGAAATACTTTTTTTAAATAAGCAATTGAATTAGGAAATTGCACTAGAGGTGCAACCCTTACTACGAACTACATAATTAAAAAACAACCTAGAGGTAACTTGTACCACTTGTAGAAACTAGAGAAAGAAGAGGACTTAATGTTACTAGCTAACCAACTCCTAGAGAAGTACAAAACATTATAAACCACCACATCAAAACTATATGGAACTTGCTCGATAATGATAGAATTACGTACGCATGATCCAAATGCTTAAAATTGTAGCCATCCATATAGTGTTAATCTTCACCCTTGCATTAGCTATCTTTACCTTCTCTAGCAAAACACAAAACTCCTTAAACTCTTCAATCGAAAAAAGGTAACTCTTCCCCTAATCACAAATAAACCCACTCCCACGCCTTCTTAGAGACTTGACAAAAAAGAAGATATGGGACAATGTCTCGGGATGATTCCCACAAAATTCGCACAACGGATTAGAAATATTGACAACTTCTCTTAAAAACAATAAATCTTTTGTGGGAAGTCTAGAAGTGAAAAATCTCCAAGCAAAGATTTGAATCCTTAAAGGTATCAGCATATTCCACATAATTTTTAGTGCACTAACAGTTTAGGGCTGCCAAGCACAAGACTTCATGATGGAACCCATAGCCGAAACACTAGTGTTACCCTAGGATTTCGACTTGCTAATAATGGTAAATAATCTCTAAGATATATGAGATTATTAAATAGTCTAAGGCAAAGCAGTCTGAATAAGAGGCTTTCTTAGTCAAGACTACTGTTTGACTACTGTTCGACTAAAAGTGCCATCATTGCCAGGGGTGGTTCGACTAAATTTGGTAAATTTTCCATGCATGGTCGACTAAAGTATGCATAAAACTTAGGCGTTTTGCCAAGTATAGTTTTGAAGTCAGAAGACATCAGAAGTCAAAGGAAGCAGTTTCAGACAATTTTTCAGCAGTTTATAAAGGACGCGTGGAAGCTTCAAGATGCAGATGCCGCATGTCGAGGACACATGTTGGCTAGTAGTCAGTCGACCGTTAGTAGTAGTTATTTTATTTTTACTATTTAAGCAAGTTCCAGATGAACAGTTTAGGGTCCGCATTTTCTACAAAAACACAAGTAAACTCAAATCTCTGTGCAAAAATGAGTGACGAGTGCAACTTTGGAATGTATGTATGCGTACCAATTGAATTTATGCAATCATTTTACATTACGCATTACTTTCAGTGCACATTTACTGCATTTTATCGTTTTCATTTACTTTAAAGTCTTAAACTTCAGTGTGTTCTTTTACTTTAGAGTTATTACTGCATTTAATACAAACCAGATACACGTAATAAACAAATAAAAGTAATTAGTCCTGGAATATTCTAGTTGATTCCGCAAAAGTAACCTTTAAAAAGGAAACTAGCGATTGTTTACCATATTTCAGGGTAAACAAATTGGCACACCCGGTGGGACCCGTCAATTGCTGTTTGTTTTATATTTGTTAGTGTAAAAGTTATGTATGATACTTAGAAGTGGTCGAAAATTAACTAACATGTCTGAAGTTAATATAAATGATTCTGACCTTTCTGGAAAACAAGGAGTTGTTCTAACCGGAACAACGTCACAAAATGCTGCAAATTCGTCCCCAGTTAGAATAACAAGTACTGGTGGATCGACGGAAGCGACATTGGTATCATCACCAATGAATGTACGGTCACCGTTTAACCCATTACGACCGCCATTTCAAGGAATGATACCTCCACCAGGTTTTAACCCTCAGTTTGGAATGCCCACTTCTATGATGCAAGGTTTGCACACGAATCCTTCATTATATTCCGACAATATGATGGCAACAAGCACATCAAATCCAGTGGGTCGACCTATGGGAATAGGTTACATTAACTAGGCTTTTCCATCTGTAAGTACTACGTCAATGTTGTCAATCCGACAACAAATAGGCGAAAGCAACCATGAAATGGTGAATGCCCTTACTCAACAAATGGGAACTGCTTTTACTCCCATGATAAATAATAGGAAACAAAGTTATGAAATATTGGCTGGACAAATGGCCAGAATAGCAGATTTCTTTGGAGCGCCCCCACAACCAAACTTTTCGACTCCACAAGGTTCGAACGTAAGGGTAGTCGAAACTATGAGACATGGGGACCAAATTGAGCAAGAGATCCCTAGAGTAGTACAAAGGCCTCAAGATGCTGATCAGGTTCTTAGAAATATCCAGCAAGATGTCAATGTTGGACACAATAATATCTCTAATGTAGTCGAACAAATTTTAGTTCAGAATGGAATAAATGTAGGTTTGCATAGACCTAATTTTGTTTCCCCATTGTCAGAATATGTAAGGCAAACAGAATTGCCTAGGGGTTGGAAAATCCCAAAATTTACCAAATTTGCTGGTGAGACTGGCGAATCGACAGTCGAACATATTGCTAGATTTCAGACAGAGGCGGGGGAATTAGCAAACAACGAAAATCTAAAGATGAAATATTTCCCAAGTTCTCTAACAAAAATGCCTTTACTTGGTTTACGACCTTACCCCACAATCTTTGTTTTCATGGAACCAGTTTGAACGATTGTTTCATGAGCAGTTTTATATGGGCTAATCGAAGATCAGTTTGAAAGAATTAGCCGGAGTTAGGCGAAAGAGTACAGAAGCGGTCGATGACTATCTAAACCGTTTTAGGTTATTGAAAGCTAGATGTTTCACACAAATCCCTGAACATGAGTTAGTCGAAATGGCTGCAGGTCGGTTAGATTACTCTATAAGGAAGAAATTAGATACCCAACATTTAAGGGATATGGCACAACTGGAAGACAGGGTGCGTCAAGTCGAAAGGCTAAAAGCTGAAAAAGCCAGAGTTAGTAAATATCACAAAAAGGAAAAGATAGATTATGTTACTAACAATGAGTTCGACTCTGATAGTGATAGTGAATACGAGGAAGGAGAGGTTAATGTGGCTGAATTGAAGCCAAGACCACCATACATCTGTAAATTACTCAAGCCCTCAAAAGATAAAAATCCGATCAAAAGTGTTATACCCCAAAATTTGCCCGCATCTTTTTTCAAGAAAACTCCAATCTAAAAATTAGGAGTTTCATATAATCATTGATTTTTATTTCATAAATATCCTGACATATGAAATACTTAGTTTTTAGAATTTTTCTTATACAGTATTTTGGCTCGCTGTCGAATTTATTCTTACGCAAACGCCAGTTACTGTTTATTACTTCACACACGCTATTTATTTGATATTTATTTACAGATAAATAGTACTAACGCAATTGGTACAGAATTAAATCTTTTGCAGGCGCAGAGTCGAGGATTCAAACTGCACTGGTAACAAGTAAATTATTATTATTTTTTGTTTCCCACTAACTCTTGTACTATATTCCATTATTTTCAAAATCTCTTCAAATCTCTTTTTTTCAAAAATCAAATCCTAACTTTATTCTATACATATCTTTTTCCCAACACTATCATACACTTTCTTTCAAATCTTACTTCCACTCAAATTTTCCTTTTTTGTACGGAATCACTTCATTCCCCAACGTCTCTTCATTCTATAAATACCTCTCATTTTTTTCATAAAATCTCACATCAAATTCTAATTCATCTCTCTAATTTCTACTTCATATCCATTCTTTCTTCTTCCCCGACAAAATGGCGAAGCGGTGGGAAACGTGTTTTCTTATGGTCATCACCGTTGTGGTGGTAATCATGTCTTTCTTCTGTCTACATAGCCCTGAAAACTGTGGACCTGGGATGCTTGCCTTCCCAATCATCTACATGTTATTGTTTGTAGCATGGGTTATTAATCGTCATTCTTAAAGTTTGCCGTATCTCTTATTTCTTAAATGTACCGTTTACTCGTCGTACTGTTCATTATAGTATGTAATATTTGTACTGTCAGTATTAAATGTTGTACTATTTGTCATACTGTTGCTTAATTATTCAGATAATATTTATTATGTTTTCTGCCAGTCAAATATTTATTTTTCTGTGCATTAAAAGTTTTTCAGGGTTATTATCGGTAATTTTGCTCGCGTACAGTAAATATTAGTTATTTATTATGTCTGTGTTTTTAACAAGTCATGTAAATAAACTTTCATCTTTCATATAAAACAAAAACAACAAAAAGAAAATTAACTTTGATTGATGATTTTTCACTCTAACTGCTACATTAGTACCCGAACAATCAGTTGACAGTTAAACTGCTGACAGTACAATTCTCAGTGTTCTGTACCATCAATCAAATCAATCTTTTGCAATTCAAAATTCCAAGATTTTTGTCCTAGAAGTCTTCTGAATATCACATGATTAGCAGAGACTCAGCACTGCACAAAAATCAAGTACGCTTAACTGTCTCCTACACAAACAGTCCCTGACTAGGGTTTCTTGTTTTTTCAGGAGAAACAAGTTTTTGAGACTTCAAATGGATTTCATGGACCTCCATATATCTCAAAGGACACACAAGGAGCATCAAAAATCATTTTGACATGAGACAAAAGACATTGGTTAGAGGACTCTTTGAGGTTTCCAAAAAGTGCAAGATCTCCTCAATATGACAAAAATTGAGGGATTTACACCTTGTTGAAGTTGGCCATATTTTGGGAAAATGCATAAAACCAACATTGCTCAAAAATGTATTTTTTCCAAATGAGGCCAAGTTTTCAAAGTTCAAACATGTTTGCCATGATATTATGGGCCTCCCACGACCAAGAAAAAGCCCACACCATTTTTATCCATTTTTTGTTTAATTTTATCCTATTTTAAGATTAAATAAAAATGGAAAAGGGAAGGATAATGGATAGCTTAGTTTCTAAGCATGAGTCATCCAAGAATCTTTAATTTTCTGCAGAAGATTGAAGTACAAGGCAAGAGCATTGAAGAGAAGCAAGACTTGGTCAACAATCTAAAGGTTTTAATATTTAAAAATCAAGAATTCAACAAAGGCAACCAAAGGCTTCTTGGCTTCAATTCTAAGCACAACATAGCTTATAAATAGCTTAGATCACTTCACAAATAAGAGGACACGAATTCAGAATAGAATCTATGCTTGTAACCATACTTGTAATCACTTAAAATTTTCAAAGAAATTCCAAATTCGAATTTTGAATTCAAGTCAGTTTTAACACAAACTAAGTACTCAAACACATTCCCTGACCCTCACTAAACGTAACCAGATCAATTGCAAGCCTTGAAACTCACTGAATCAAGCACTACAGGTCACGATTTGTTCAAACAAAAATCAACTCGTATCTCATAATACATGCATGTTTAACAAGATGTAGACATATATTTGAGTTTAGTTTGATGTCCTGATCGTTTCTGGACATTTAATTAAGGTTTGGTTGAGTATTCACGAAGCTACCATTTTAGGGTTCATGATCTCAAAATTAGGGCTTTTTGAATTAGGCAAAATTACAGGTTCTAAGTGGTACCATTGAATTCGTATGGACTAGACGAATCGAACCATGACCTCGCGCCAAATTTCTTTTGTGTCTAACCCCTATTCGTTATTTTCCAGGTTTAAGGTTCTCCTATTACAACGCTTTTCTTAAGAAAACGCTGTTAAATGTACTGGCGAGAGGTTGAAGACGAAGACGTGTCTCCTCCCTATTGGCCAGAACGCGCGCGCGTGTTTTTAAATTAATTTGTGATCTGGTGCTTTGCAGGTGTCACTTTTGCCATGTGTCTCAATATCTGAGCCATCTGATTTCATTAACTCTCAATCCAACGCATCAAAACACGCAGCTACACCATGTTCCCTCATTTAATTTCCACATCTGATTACTATCTTTTTATTTTCTATTTTATTTTAATTTCTTTGATAAATTAATTAAAAATAGTTTTAAAAATCCAAAAAATATTTTTAAGTTTCTAAAATAATGTTTTATTTTCTAATATACAAATATTTTATTTTTCTTCATAATTTAAATATTTTGTATAATTAATTAGATAATATGCATATATTTATCTTTTAGTTATTTTCAACCAATCAAAAAATCATAAAAAAATTGTTCTTTATATTAAATATTGTTTATATATTATAAACTAATTTTGTACATATTTTGAATTATTTTCTCTTCATGTTTTAATTATTTGTGTAATTATTTGTATAATTATGTATTAATTAACTTAATAAATCTCAAATCAATTTCAAAAATTTCCCAAAAAAATTAGTTTTGTTTTAAAATTAATTAAAAAGCATTTTGAACATATTTTGAACTTAATTTTTAGGTTTTAAATTTATTTTCATCTTTTTTTTCCTTATTTTAATTTAATTAATCATGCATTGATTATAATTAAAATCAATCATAAAAAATCCAAAAACATTTCTTTATTTTCTTGCAATTTAAATTCCTAGATAAATGTATAGATTGTCAAATTCATGTAAATAGCGTAGTTTATATTTCCTGCACAATCGATGTTATAGCGTATATTTACTTTCCTCATTTTACATTTCCGCACATATAAACTGCGTACATGCCAAAGATAAAATTGAACCGTTAGATCACTAACTTCAAAGATAAAATACCTGAATCAAAACACAATCACATTTGCACCTCTTAAGGTAATCCCTTTCTCATTCTTTTCAAATCAAAGTCAAATTCTATTATTTCAACTGTTTCAAATCGAACTTTTGTTTATATCCGGTGAAAGGATAGATTTTTAAAGGAAATAGGATAAAGACCTTATAACTCAGGGTAGACCTCCTAATTTGCTTGCTCAAATCAAAACAAACAAAATTCTCATACACTGTTGTTTTTCAAAATAAAAAGACAATACTTTGTATATATCCAAACAAGGATCATTACGAAGTTAACGTTCTTTTTTTCAAAAACATCTTTTAAACACTTTGTATACATCCGCACAAGGATCATTACAAATTCCATTTACAAAGGTATTTGAAACCACATACGAGCATTTAAAAGCAATTGAAAACAAGTGAGCTAAGCAAATTAAAGAGCCCATGGATAACCATGGATACAAAGGGGGCTAACACCTTCCCTTTGTATAACCTACCCCCTTACCCAGAATTTCTTAAAGGTCTTTTTTCTGTTTCTTTTATAAACCTTTCCTTAGTTAGATAAAATAAAAGGTCGGTGGCGACTCTCTGATTTTCAAATACGAAAGCAGAAACAAAAAAAAAGAGTCAGTTCACGTATCTCTCCGCGAGAGGTATGGCCAAAAACGGAGGTCCACAGAACTGGCGACTCTGCTGGGGACATACTTTCTAAAAAACAAAATGTTTTCAAAAGGGGTTACCTTTAGAGAATAGATCACTTCGATGTTTTCAATTGTTTGACTTGATTGCTCTATTTTTCAAAGGTTAGCTTGGGTATTTTGCTTGTGTGAAAGATTCTAACCCGAATCTCGAGATACCTTAAGTATGTGACAATAGACCAAGGAAACTGTACGGCATGTACCGATACGGTTGATCTGGTAGTCATCGTTAGTGCGATACTTTGGTTTATACTGATGTCCCTTGAAAATGATCAAGGAGTATATTAGGCTTCCGAAATGTCATTAAACACTAATTTATCTTAGAACCTTTTAGTTGAACTTGACTTGTGGCCTATTAAGTGGCTAGCTTTGAAATTGATCGAAGTTAGTTATCCTCGAGAAATATTTTGATCGGCCGTCTGAGCGCCGTATTGAGATGTTACCTCCAAGTATCATAGAACCCGAATACTATTCTAGGACAGGTTTTAACCAACTCAACTTCAGTGGGGAGGGTATCACCTATCAGCTTCATGCAAGCCTTTAAACCTAAGGTTATTGTTTGATTTGTTTGTGTGTGCCACATGTTTGACATCATAACATCATAAGCATCATAAGCATATCAGTTTCTCACTAATCATTTCAAGGATCAAAGAGTTTACCTTTGTTTTGTTATTACAGGTAATGGCTCCCGCCACCAGAGATTACATCCGAATCAACATCTCAACGGTGCCATCTGAACTGAAAAACTTAGTATCAGAATTCCCCAGGAATGTTCAATTCACCGAAAAGCATGGTCACCTACTCCATTTGGTTACCTCAAAGTTTAAAGAAGACATGATACGGGTCCTGTTCCAGTTCTTTGACCCTGAACATCATTGCTTTACCTTTCCAGTTTACCAGTTAGTGCCCACTTTGGAAGAGTTTTCTGAACTAATTGGTTTACCTGTTCGAGATCAATTACCTTTCACTGGTTTAGAAAGGATTCCAAAACCTGAAATCATCGCTGCTGCCTTACATTTGCGGAAATCAGAAATCGAGTCCAATTGGGAAACAAAGAGTGGAGTTAAGGGTTTGCTTGCTAAGTTCTTAATGGAAAAGGCTCGATTACTGCTAGAAAACAAAAGTTATCCAGCTTTTGATGAGTTTGTGGCTCTTTTGATCTATGGGTTGGTTTTATTCCCTAATCCCGACCAGTTCATAAATGTACACATTATCAACCTTTTCCTAACCCGTAACCCGGTACCAGCATTGCTGGGAGACATTCTACATTCTCTACACACTCGTACCATGAAGAAACGAGGAACTCTTATGTGTTGTATACCACTACTGGCAAGGTGGTTTACATTTCATCTTCCCCGATCAGTGTTAAGAAATGAACAAAGAATGCAATGGTCTCGCAGGATTATGTCTTTGTCTCATTCAGATATTCGGTAGAACAACTTCTTTCAAAGAGACATTACTATCATTGATCATTGTGGAGAGTACCCTAATGTGCCACTCCTAGGCATCAAAGGGGGCATCACTTACAATCCCTCTTTAGCTTTACGCCAATTCGGATATGCAAGGAGCAACGATCCCCACGACATGATTATCCGTGGCATTGTGTTTGATTACGAGGATGATTCCCGTAGACACCGACGAAGGTTCATACATGCATGGGGCAGTGTCTATAGAATAGAAAGAAAAACTTTGGGGAAATGGAATTCTATCCCTATGGAACCTTACCTTAGATGGGTGCGGGCTCATGCTCAGAAACTCATCATGCCATATCCCGCTATTCTACCAGTGACTATTGAGCCAGAAGTCGAAGGAGACAAACCTCAAGTTATCCTACATCCAGATATGCCAACTCACCTAGAAGAATTGCAGAAATCTTGGGTTTAACTAAAAGAGGAAAGAGACACCTTCAAAGCACACTGTCAAGACTATGAGAGAAGATTATTGGAGCTCACCGGACAACTCCAAGAAGAACAGCAGATCAACACATTCCTATATGCTCTCTAGTAAAGCATATAGAATTTATAATAAAAGAACTTTAACTATTGAAGAATCCATGCATGTATCCTTTGATGAGACTAACACCTCTAAGGAGGAAATAGTTGTTTGTGATGATGATGATCCTTTAGATTTACCCCCGGAAGAACTTTCAAATGATACAATTGTGAAGGCACCGGAAGTTCAATAAGAAAGTGTACAACAAGAATCAAACACCAATGATCTACCAAAATAATGGAGAACTCATAGAGACCATCCTATTGATAAAGTTATTGGTGATATTAGCCAAGGAGTTTCAACAAGATTAAGTCTCAAAGATGCTTGCTTACACATGGCTTTTGTTTCTTAAATTGAACCTTCAAAAGTTGATGAAGTCTTATGAGACGATCAATGGATAAATGCAATGCAAAAAGAATTAAATCAATTCGAGAGAAATCAAGTTTGGGAACTTGTTCCTAGACCAAGTGAAAAATCAATATGTAAAACAATTGAATTCATTCGTCAATTTGTAATAGCTTATGCACCGGTGCTAAAAGAATTGTGCTATCTCTTAATACTTATGTGAGTTAATGATATTATCAGTAGTCTTAGTTGATCTACATGTTTGTTTGGATGTTGGTCAAGCAAATTCCAAAACCCTAAACCCTAAACTCTAAACCCAAATTAATATATGCTTCTAAAAAATGTTAAGAATTATTGTCTTTATTACTTTTAATAAAATAAATAAACAATAAAAGTTATATTTTATCAAAATTTTAAAATAAAATAAATTCACCTTTAAAAATTCATATTTGATTGACATTGCATAAATTAATTTGGAAGATAGGTTATAGATATTTTTAATACAAAATGTATATAAAAAATTAATAAAAAAACACTGTCAAGACTATGAGCCTGTCTATCCCTATGGAACCTTACCTCAGATGGGTGCGGGCTCATGCTCAGAAACTCATCATGCCATATCCCGCTATTCTACCAGTGACTATTGAGCCAGAAGTCGAAGGAGACAAACCTCAAGTTATCCTACATCCAGATATGCCAACTCACCTAGAAGAATTTCAGAAATCTTGGGTTTAACTAAAAGAGGAAAGAGACACCTTCAAAGCACACTGTCAAGACTATGAGAGAAGATTATTGGAGCTCACCGGACAACTCCAAGAAGAACAGCAGATCAACACATTCCTGGGTGCAAAGAGAAAGCGTCCATGGGAGACCTGAGGGATCATTCATTTCCTTTATTTCTGTTTTGTAAGCCCGAATGAGGCAAAGAAAAAAAAAGCAAAAAAAAAAGAAATAAATTGTTTAACTAATGTTTGTTTCTCTTTTGTTTTAACAAATCTAAACTCTAAGATCCTTGAAAACATTGCACACACATTTCATTCATATACATTGCATATACATTTCATATACATTGCATATACATTTCACTCATATACATTGCATCCATTCATACACATTGCATAAACAGGCTCACATGACGGATTTCTCATCTCCTCGCTGTTTATTTCAGTCAGAAGAGATGGAATCTGAGACAAGCATCAAGAATCTCGAAGCACAGAACGCCCAAGTTCAAGTGGCAATTCTGGAACTGGCAAAGGGGCAACAAGAACTGAAAGCCCTGATGATCAAGAAGAAAAAGAAGCCCAAAGGATCTGTAGGCTTGAGCCAACTGAAAAGAAAGATCAGAATCCCAGCCAAAAGGTTCAAAAAGCCACCGATCCCTGAAATAGTCGGTGATGGTGAACAAGGAGATAATCACAGCAACCAGGGTTCTGCCAAACCCTCTCTCTCTTACAATGAAGAAGATTATCATTCTGGAGACGAACAGGATGATGACAAATACCAGCAGTTAGAAGAACGCATGAAAGCTATGGAAATACAAAAAATACCTGGCTTAGATTTCAATGATCTGGGGCTCGTCTCAGATGTTGTTATCCCTCCAAAGTTCAAAGTTCCTGTCTTTGCAAAATATGATGGAGTTTCTTGCCCAAAACTACATCTGAGGTCCTATGTGAGGAAGATACAACCTCACACAACAGATAGCAAATTATGGATTCACTTCTTCCAAGAAAGTCTGTCGGGTACACAGCTTGAGTGGTACTACCAGCTGGAAAGTACCAAAGTCCATGCCTGGGAAGATTTAGCTGCTGCCTTTTACAAACAGTATCAATACAATGCTGATCTTGCACCAACCCGTACTCAACTGAGGGGCATGTCCATGGCACCAAAAGAGAGTTTCAAAGGATATGCACAAAAGTGGAGAGATATGGCTGGAAGGGTTCAACCACCCTTATCTGATTGCGAGCTGGTCGACATGTTCATGGGCACTTTAACTGGCCCTTTCTATAGTCATTTGCTGGGAAGCTCATCGTCAGGTTTCACTGACCTGATATTGACCGGAGAACGTGTCGAAAGTGGCATTCAAAATGGAAAAATTCAAATAGGCTCCTCCTCTGGTACTACAAAAAGGCCCATCAGTGGGAGAAATGAGGTCAATACAATGCAAATTCAGAAAGGTCGCAAGAATGAGCATCACCAATCTGTAGGGGCAGTTCTGATCTTCGCATTTGCGCCTCAAAAAGATCAACAGCCAAAATTTACGCGACGACCAGATGCGCCAAGAAGAAATTTCACCAGAATCAACATGCCAATCTCTCAGGCATTGTAGCATTTGCTAAAAGCAGATCTGGTCACATTAAAAGATCCTCCAAAGAATGTCAACACTTCCTCTCCGAGTTATCGCCCCGATGCAACATGTGTGTATCACTCAAACTGTCCAGGACATGACGCAGATCACTGTTGGGCCCTGAAAAATAAAATACAAGATATGATAGATGATGGGAAAATTGAGTTCGATCCTCCAGAAACTCCAAATGTCATCACGGCACCTATGCCGAAGCATGACAAAGCTGTTAATGCTATTCTGGACACTATTTACATCTATGATGTGAACGAATTGTCAACTCCACTCCTCGAAGTCAAAGGAAAGCTAACCCAAGCTGGTTACTTTCCAGGTTGTGACCCTGATTGCTTTTATTGCACCTACTCGCCCAACGGTTGTGAAAATCTGAGAATGGGAATTCAAAAGTGGATGGATCGCCGTATCATTATGTTTGAGAGGCTCCCTTCTATGGACGTGTTATGCGAAGTTTTTGCAAACGGGATGAGAATAGAGGATGCCTCAGTGATCTCCAGCTTACCATTCAAAATCTCTGCCAAGGCTTCGTTCAAAATTTCTGCTACACTCAAAGTGGCATCAGTAATCATTGCTAGTCCAACTCCATTTCCATACTCCTCAGACAAAGCTGTCCCTTGGGGTTACGACACTAATGTTTATGTCCATGGAGTTAAACAGGATACCTCGACTAAAGAGGCCACAAAGTTAACTGCTCTGACTGTGGATAATATTGTGGGTACCAGCAAGATCACGAGAAGTGGAAGAATCTTTTCACCAGAAATTTCTCCAAATATTGCTGCTGGTCCAGTCCAGGTCCCAGTTCCTAATGTCAACGCTCGAGGCAAAGAGCCACAAGTGGAGTCAGTCCAAATACCAGTGGAAGTCACTGTTGAGGATCCATCAAAACAAGAAATGGAGGAAATATTGAAAATCATCTGTAAGAGTGATTACAATATTGTTGGGAAACTGGGGCACACTGCTTCAAAAATCTCAATGCTATCTCTGCTAAAGTATTCAGAAGCTCATGCCAAAGCTCTGATGAAATTCCTGAAAGCTGCGCATGTGTCTCAAGAGATTTCGGTCGATCAATTTGAGAATTGTGTTGCCAATCTAACCGTGAATAACAGCCTCGGTTTCTCTGATATCGATCTAACCCCTGCTGGAAAGAATCACAATAAAGCCCTACATATCTCCATTGATTGTAATGGCACCACTCTATCTCATGTGCTGGTAGATAACGGTTCTTCTTTGAACGTGTTACCAAAAACGGTACTAGAAAATCTTAACTTCGAAGGAATTATGTTACAACCAAGCGATGTTATAGTAAGAGCCTTCGATGGGTCAACAAGAACAGTATACGGAAAGATGAATCTCCCTATCAGAGTGGGCTCTCAAATCTTTGATTCTATCTTTTACGTAATGGAAATTCACCCAGCATATTCCTGTTTACTTGGACGCCCTTGGATACATGGGGCAAACGCTGTAACTTCTACTCTGCATCAGAAGTTAAAATATCTAGTAAAAGGAAAGATTGTCACAGTTTACGGAGAAGAGGAATATGTGGTTAGTCACCTGAGCAACTCCAAATATGTTGAGTTGGATGACGAATTCATCGAAACTCCCTGCCAATCTTTTGAGGTGGCCTCTCCAGATGTCTCAACTACCAAGCATATTTCTGCTACTCCAACTACAACTATGGTTTCTCTCAAAGATGCCAAAGCTGTGATCGAAAAAGGTGATTGCACAGTATGGGGACAGCTTCCCGATATACCCTACAAGTCCGACAAGCTAGGCCTGGGCTATGATAGTGGAAACCAAAAGAATGATCAAAGTCCTCGTTCTGGAGGATTAATGTCACACTTCGTCAGCCAAGAAGTAAACGCCATTGAAGACGATGGAGTGTTCTTGAACCATATCATTCAGCCATATCCAGATGAAATTCCACCCATTTCCATGGGAATGTGGGATGTTGTGGGAGAACCAAGCGGCGGGTATAATTATCAATATACCGCACCTCAGAATTCTTATATTGCTATGGAAGACATTACCCCAACTGGATGGGGTGATCAATTTGAAAATGACAAAAGTTTCACAAGTCCCATCACTGAGCAATATCAAAATCCACCTAAAGAAGTATGGGATACGCTAGGAGAGCCAAGTGGCAAATATGACTATATGGTGAAATATTCCGCTCCTCCGAGCTCACAAATTGCTATGGAGGACATTGTCCCAACTGGATGGGATGAACATTATGATGACAATTTTACTCTTGAAGAAGCCAGGGAAACACCAAATAACGAGGGTTATTTTCTGTCAAAATACACCCCTCACCAGGATACACAAGTCTTTATCCAAAACATCATCCCGACTGGATGGGACGGCCTTATCGAGCACCTCGCTCAGCCAACAGAGATATCTCAGCCTGGGCTCTCGTATCCAGCAGAGTATATCACTTATCCCGAAAGATCACCGACTCATTTCCCCACTAATGAAATCAATGCTGTGGAAGATGAAGAAGACAACTGTAACTGGAACAGCTGGATACTCCCTGCTCACAGCAATGGATTGAACAACTGGAAAGCTGAGGATGTGATCTCCTTTGATCAGGAGTAAATGCAATTTCCTGTTTTCTTTTTGTATATTGTGCAAAGATAAAAATGGTTCCTGTACTATCGAACCATGAGCTTGAAAGTCGTGTGCCTTGCCCGAAGCACACTGGTCCTTTCATAAAGGCTTATCATATCATGATCATGTTCATTCAATAAAATCATGGGACATTTGCATATTCAAATTTTGTGATCCTTTTTCTTTCTTTCTTTGCTTTCAAATAGCTATGTTTTCTCACACACACTCACATAAATAAAATGCAGATTCACATTCACGTTGGATCCAGTCGATAACGATTCTGCTATTGCCCGTCATGACTTTGAAAATCCGATCTACCAAACTGAGGACGAAAGTGAGGAAGATTGTGAAGTACCAAGAGAACTTGCAAGGCTGCTGGAACAAGAAGAGAAGGCTATACAGCCTCATGAGGAACCAATTGAGGTTATCAACTTGGGCAGCAACGAAGAAAAGAAAGAAGTCAAAATAGGGGCTGATTTAGAAAACAGTGTCAAGCAAAGACTGATTCAAATGCTGCAAGACTACGTCGAGATATTCGCCTGGTCCTATGAAGATATGCCAGGCCTTGACACGGACATTGTGGTTCATCGCCTGCCAATCAAAGAGGGTAGCACTCTAGTCAAGCAGAAACTGCGGAGGAGTAGGCCTGATATGTCAAAAAAGATCAAAGACGAGGTTAAAAAGCAATTCAATGCCGGATTCCTGAAAGTTGTAAGTTATCCTCCTTGGATAGCTAACATCGTGCCTGTGCCTAAAAAAGACGGGAAAGTCAGAATGTGCGTAGACTATAGAGATCTGAACCGGGCAGGCCCAAAGATGATTTCCCTTTACCTCACATCGATGTACTGGTTGATAATACCGCACAATGCAAGGTATTCTCCTTTATGGACGGATTCTCAGGGTACAATCAAATCAAGATGGCACCCGAAGACATGGAAAAAACAACCTTCACAACACCCTGGGGAACCTTTTGTTACAAAGTAATGCCCTTTGGTTTAAAGAACGCAGGAGCTACATATCAACGTGCAATGGTAGCTCTGTTTCATGATATGATTCATCAGGAGATAGAGGTGTATGTCGATGATATGATTGCAAAGTCCAACACCGAAGAAGAACATTTGGGTCATCTACACAAACTGTTTGACAGACTCAAGAAATACAGGTTGCGACTGAATCCAAATAAGTGTACCTTTGGAGTAAGATTCGGCAAACTCTTAGGTTTCATCGTCAGCAGCAAAGGTATTGAGGTTGATCCTGCCAAGGTCAAAGCCATTCAAGAAATGCCTATACCCCGTACCGAGAAACAAGTCAGAGGATTCTTGGGACGTTTGAATTATTGCCCATATGACTACTACTAGCGTGCCGATCTTCAAACTATTGAAGAAAGATCAAGTGGAAAGATGGAATGACAAATTCCAGCTAGCCTTTGACAAAATCAAAGAGTATCTCCAAAAACCGCCAATCTTGCTACCACCTGTGGAAGGAAGACCCCTGATAATGTACCTAACTGTGTTAGAAGATTCAATGGGATGTGTACTGGGGCAGCATGATGAGTCCGGCCGAAAGGAGCATGCAATCTACTATCTTAGCAAAAAGTTTACCGATTGTGAAACAAGATACTCACTACTCGAAAAAACTTGTTGTGCCTTAGCCTGGGCGGCTCGCCGACTAAGACAGTATATGCTAAATCACACCACTTTCCTAATCTCCAAAATGGATCCTATCAAGTACGTGTTCGAAAAACCTGCTCTCTCTGGAAGAATAGCAAGATGGCAAATGATCTTAACAGAATATGACATTCAATACACTTCACAAAAAGCAATCAAAGGAAGTGTGGTAGCTGATCATCTGGCTCATCAGGCAGTGGATGATTATCAAGCATTGAACTTTGACTTCCCAGACGAAGACATTATGCTAGTCAATGACTACAAACAACCAGGACCAGAAGAAGGACCCGAGCCAGGATCCCGGTGGACTATGGTTTTTGACAGAGCTTCTAACGCACTTGGCAATGGCATCGGAGTTGTGATCATTTCTCCTGCAGGAGGTTATACACCATTCACTGCCAGATTGTGTTTCAACTGCACTAACAATATAGACGAATACGAAGCATGTATTCTGGGTCTCAAAGCTGCAATTGATTTAAGAATCAAGTTCCTGGAAGTCTACGGAGACTCGGCTTTGGCAATTTACCAAGTCAAAGGGGAATGGGACACGAAGCACCCGAATCTAATTCCTTACAAAGAATATGTGCTGAGTCTGATTCCTTATTTCGAAGAAATCACTTTTGAACACATCCTACGCGAGGAAAATCAACTAGCTGATGCCTTAGCTACCATGTCATTCATGTTCAAAATCAGGTGGGACAATGAGGCGCCGATAATCACCATTTACAGACAAGATGAACCATCCTACTGCAATGAGATCGATACTAAAGGAACGGAAGAAAAACCATGGTTCCATGAAGTAAAAAGATATCTCGAAGCTCAGGAGTACCCTGAAGGGGCATCTATTAACGACAGAAAGTTTCTAAGGAGGTTTGCTGCCAAATTCTTTCTAAGCAATGGAACCCTATACAAACGCAACCATGACTCGACCTTACTTCGTTGTGTAAACAAGAAGGAAGCAGAACAGATTATGGAAGACATACACGATGGTACCTTTGGTACTCATTCAAGTGGACATGCAATGTCTAAAAAGATCCTCAGAGCAGGTTATTACTGGTCTACCATGGAGATGGACTGCCATCATCATTCCAGAACCTGTCACAAATGTCAGATATATGCTGACAAAGTACATGTACCTCCAGTCCCGTTAAACGTGCTGACGGCTCCTTGGCCTTTTGCAATGTGGGGTATTGATATGATTGGAGAAATCAAGCCTACTGCCTCCAACGGACATCGCTTTATCCTGGTCGCTATTGACTACTTCACAAAATGGGTAGAAGCAGCTTCATTTGCTTCTGTCACCAAGAATGTTGTGGCCCGATTTATCAAGCACAGTCTCATTTGTCGGTATGGCATTCCCGAAAGGATCATCACGGACAATGGCACAAATCTAAACAACAGAATGATTTCTGAACTCTGCACACAATTCCAGATCAAACATCATAATTCCTCTCCATATCGACCAAAGATGAATGGCACGGTGGAAGCTGCCAATAAGAACATCAAGAAAATCATACAAAATATGATAGTAACCTACAAAGACTGGCATGAGATGTTACCTTTTGCTCTTCATGGTTATCGCACATCAGCGCGTACTTCAACAGGGGCAACTCCATTCTCCTTAGTCCATGGTATGGATGCAGTTCTTCCAATTGAAATTCAGATTCCTTCCCTAAGGATTATGAAAGAAGCCGATCTAGACGAAGACGATTGGATTCAAACACGGTTGGACCAGACAAACTTGATTGATGAGAAAAGGCTCGCAGCTATTTGTCATGGTCAGTTGTATCAGAAGCGCATGATCAAAGCCTTCAACAAGAAAGTCAAAAGTCAGGCATACCAAACCGATGGATTGGTTGTCAAACGCATCATCTTGCCACAAGGTGATCCCAGAGGCAAATGGACTCCCACTTATGAGGGACCATTCGTAATCAAGAAAATAATCTCCGGAGGTGCCATGTTGCTTACCACCATGGATGGCGAGGATTTCCCACACCCTGTAAATGCGGACATAGTCAAAAAGTATTTCGCTTGAAAAGAAAAGCTCGCTAAGTTGAAAACCCGAAAGGGCAACTTAGGCAAAAATGAGCGTCTCGGTGGATTCAAAACCCGAAAGGGCGATCCAGGCAAAAATTAGAGACTAAATAATACTATCCCGGTAGGCTGAAAACCTGAAAGGGCAGCCTAGGCAAAAGTTAGGGAATAAAGCGTACAACTATGTTCCATTCAGCTACCTACTCACCGTCAAGATTCAATACATCAAAGACACCGATCAGTCCAATCACTTTCTTCCAATAAGCGAGGGATGAGATGCTCGAAGACAGATTGGCAATAGCAGAATTGAAACTTGACTGGATCATTTTCACATAGCTATTTATCTTTATAAATATTTTCCAAAGCTTTATGACAACTTCCTACTTCTAGGATTGTTGTCTCCCAGTACTAATCAGCCTATCATGGCTCTTTTTCAAAAAAGTCAATGCAGCTTAGGTTCAAAATCAACATTTTTACTTTTTCTGTTTTGAATACGTAAATATCCCCATGATAATTTTGAATGAACATGTGCATTTGAATATGATTGATGTTTACCAGGAAAAACAGGAATGGCATTCAGGTAATGTCCCAATCATTTGGACATCATCTCGAAACCAGCATCAGAAGAAAACTCCCCAATAGAAATACATTTCTCAGCAAATTCCTCAATAAGATTTTCTCTCCCAAACGAAGTAATTCGAGAAATCTTATCCCCCAGCAGGGCTGTTCCAGATTACTATCTCCAGAAAGTGTGATCTCCACACCAAGACTTGGTCGGATAGTGCATCGGAGGATTATGCATCTTCCTCATTCCCACTTAAAAGGGCATCAAAATCAGAACTTCCAACTACCTTTCATTCCCAAGCGGTAGTCAAAGATCCTTCAGCAGAGTACCATGGTTCTCAAAGAAGTTCCCCAGCCGAGGGTACTCAAACAAGACAAAAGATCATCAACAATCACAATATAGTCATATCCAGATGACTAGCGGGAATTTATTTTCCCAAATAGAAGCTTGACACGCGTACATCATGCATCATACATCATACATCATACATCATGCATCATACATCATACATCATACGCATATCCATACATATTCATACACAACATAACATGCATATTTCTCCTTTAGTTCGAGAATCTCGACACATACATTACATGCATCATAAACATTACATATCACTAACTTGATTTTTTTAGGCAGACGGATGTCTTCAGCAAAGATGTTCTCAATCACAGGCAGTGTTCACCTGAATTTTATAAGCAGTCCTCTCAGATATAATCAAGCCGAAGATTCATTCTGAAGAGATCTCTCTTTCCAAATCACCTATCAACTCAAAAACATACCAACACAGATCAAAGTTGATACCTTGGACGGTTCGAGAACGATCTACCATCGAAGATCTAAAGCTGATACCTCAGACGGTTCCAGAACGATCTACCATCGAAGATCTAAAGTCGATACCTCATACGGTTCCAGAACGATCTACCATCGAAGATCTAAAGTCGATACCTCAGACGGTTACAGAACGATCTACCATCGAAGATCTAAAGCTGATACCTCAGACGGTTCCAGAACGATCTACCATCGAAGATCTAAAGCTAATACCTCAGACGGTTCCACAATGATCAACTTCCAAAATCTAAAGCGGAAAAACTTTGGACAGTTCCGTAACGATCATCCTCCTAGACTTAAAGCGGTAACCTTGGACGGTTCCAAAACAGTCAACGGAGAGGTTTTTCAAATCCTTCATTAAGATATAATCAATGGATTCATTCTAGTGAACAAACCATCAAATACATTTGCCAGATGGCATCTGAAGGCCCATCTCAGGTAATGTTTCAATCTGCCAACAACATTTCTCAGACAACATTCAAAAACAACTTCCAACATCTCTTCCGATCAAGGTAAGTGCAAATTTTCAGGGCATCTAAAATATTCAATCATCTTCCACCTTCAGATTTCAGACAGTCTCTTCAGGTTTAAGAAGATTGAATAGGGGCAACTGTTATACCCCAAAATTTGCCCGCATCTTTTTTCAAGAAAACTCCAATCTAAAAATTAGGAGTTTCATATAATCATGGATTTTTATTTCATAAATATCCTGACATATGAAATACTTAGTTTTTAGAATTTTTCTTATCCAGTATTTTGGCTCGCTGTCGAATTTATTCTTACGCAAACGCCAGTTACTGTTTATTACTTCACACACGCTATTTATTTGATATTTATTTATAGATAAATAGTACTAACGCAATTGGTACAGAATTAAATCTTTTGCAGGCGCAGAGTCGAGGATTCAAACTGCACTGGTAACAAGTAAATTATTATTATTTTTTGTTTCCCACTAACTCTTGTACTATATTCCATTATTTTCAAAATCTCTTCAAATCTCTTTTTTTCAAAAATCAAATCCTAACTTTATTCTATACATCTCTTTTTCCCAACACTATCATACACTTTCTTTCAAATCTTACTTCCACTCAAATTTTCCTTTTTTGTACGGAATCACTTCATTCCCCAACGTATCTTCATTCTATAAATACCTCTCATTTTTTTCATAAAATCTCACATCAAATTCTAATTCATCTCTCTAATTTCTACTTCATATCCATTCTTTCTTCTTCCCCGACAAAATGGCGAAGCGGTGGGAAACGTGTTTTCTTATGGTCATCACCGTTGTGGTGGTAATCATGTCTTTCTTCTGTCTACATAGCCCTGAAAACTGTGGACCTGGGATGCTTGCCTTCCCAATCATCTACATGTTATTGTTTGTAGCATGGGTTATTAATCGTCATTCTTAAAGTTTGCCGTATCTCTTATTTCTTAAATGTACCGTTTACTCGTCGTACTGTTCATTATAGTATGTAATATTTGTACTGTCAGTATTAAATGTTGTACTATTTGTCATACTGTTGCTTAATTATTCAGATAATATTTTGTATGTTTTCTGCCAGTCAAATATTTATTTTTCTGTGCATTAAATGTTTTTCAGGGTTATTATCGGTAATTTTGCTCGCGTACAGTAAATATTAGTTATTTATTATGTCTTGTGTTTTTAACAAGTCATGTAAATAAACTTTCATCTTTCATATAAAACAAAAACAACAAAAAGAAAATTAACTTTGACTGTTGATTTTTCACTAACTGCTACATTAGTACCCGAACAGTCAGTTGACAGTTAAACTGCTGACAGTACAATTCTCAGTGTTTTGTACCATCAATCAAATCAATCTTTTGCAAATCAAAATTCCAAGATTTTTGTCCTAGAAGTCTTCTGAATATCACATGATTAGCAGAGACTCAGCACTGCACAAAAATCAGGTACGCTTAACTGTCTCCTACACAAACAGTCCCTGACTAGGGTTTCTTGTTTTTTCAGGAGAAACAAGTTTTTGAGACTTCAAATGGATTTCATGGACCTCCAAATATCTCAAAGTACCATCATACAAATTTTCAAACTTCAATTCACTCAGACGCACCTTCAGCAGCTCAAACAGTCAACAGATGACCCGTTTGACCAAAAAAGTCAACAGAAAGTCAAAAAATGAAATTTTTTGTCAACATCCATATTTTGTCAAAGGATTCATCATTTGATCATTGGATGATCATAATTCATCAAGGAAAGATCAAAAATCAACAAAACCCTAAGATTCAAAATTAGGGTTTTCTCCTAAAAAGTCAACTGGTCATAATTCTCTCATCCTTCATCCAAAAAATTCAAACCAAAGCTCATTTTGAAGGAAATTCAATTATCTTTCAAATGCAATTGATCCCATGGTCATTACATTCACCATTTGAAAAATATGAACAAAGACATTACAGGTCATTTTCAAAATCAACAAAAAGACACTTTTTTCAAAAGGACACACAAGGAGCATCAAAAATCATTTTGACATGAGACAAAAGACATTGGTTAGTGGACTCTTTGAGGTTTCCAAAAAGTGCAAGATCTCCTCCATATGACAAAAATTGAGGGATTTACACCTTGTTGAAGTTGGCTAAATTTTGGGAAAATGCATAAAACCAACATTGCTCAAAAATGTATTTTTTCCAAATGGGGCCAAGTTTTCAAAGTTCAAACATGTTTGCCATGATATTATGGGCCTCCCACGACCAAGACAAAGCCCACACCATTTTTATCCATTTTTTGTTTAATTTTATCCTATTTTAAGATTAAATAAAAATGGAAAAGGGAAGGATAATGGATAGCTTAGTTTCTAAGCATGAGTCATCCAAGAATCTTTAATTTTCTGCAGAAGATTGAAGTACAAGGCAAGAGCATTGAAGAGAAGCAAGACTTGGTCAACAATCCAAAGGTTTTAATATTTAAAAATCAAGAATTCAACAAAGGCAACCAAAGGCTTCTTGGCTTCAATTCTAAGCACAACATAGCTTATAAATAGCTTAGATCACTTCACATATAAGAGGACAC
Source organism: Vicia villosa (assembly GCF_029867415.1). NCBI lineage: Eukaryota > Viridiplantae > Streptophyta > Magnoliopsida > Fabales > Fabaceae > Vicia > Vicia villosa. Next base: position 43,095,504 of record NC_081183.1, on the reverse strand, counting down.
GAATTCAGAATAGAATCTATGATTGTAACCATACTTGTAATCACTTAAAATTTTCAAAGAAATTCCAAATTCGAATTTTGAATTCAAGTCAGTTTTAACACAAACTAAGTACTCAAACACATTCCCTGACCCTCACTAAACGTAACCAGATCAATTGCAAGCCTTGAAACTCACTGAATCAAGCACTACAGGTCACGATTTGTTCAAACAAAAATCAACTCGTATCTCATAATACATGCATGTTTAACAAGATGTAGACATATATTTGTGTTTAGTTTGATGTCCTGATCGTTTCTGGACATTTAATTAAGGTTTGGTTGAGTATTCACGAAGCTACCATTTTAGGGTTCATGATCTCAAAATTAGGGCTTTTTGAATTAGGAAAAATTACAGGTTCTAAGTGGTACCAATGAATTCGTATGGACTAGACGAATCGAACCATGACCTCGCGCCAAATTTCTTTTGTGTCTAACCCCTATTCGTTATTTTCCAGGTTTAAGGTTCTCCTATTACAACGCTTTTCTTAAGAAAATGCTGTTAAATGTACTGGCGAGAGGTTGAAGACGAAGACGTGTCTCCTCCCTATTGGCCAGAACGCGCGCGCGTGTTTTTAAATTAATTTGTGATCCGGTGCTTTGCAGGTGTCACTTTTGCCAAGTGTCTCAATATCTGAGCCATCTGATTTCATTAACTCTCAATCCAACGCATCAAAACATGCAGCTACACCATGTTCCCTCATTTAATTTCCACATCTGATTACTATCTTTTTATTTTCTATTTTATTTTAATTTCTTTGTTAAATTAATTAAAAATAGTTTTAAAAATCCAAAAAATGCACAAAAAATATTTTTAAGTTTCTAAAATAATGTTTTATTTTCTAATATAAAAATATTTTATTTTTCTTCATAATTTAAATATTTTGTATAATTAATTAGATAATATGCATATATTTATCTTTTAATTATTTTCAACCAATCAAAAAATCATAAAAAAATTGTTCTTTATATTAAATATTGTTTATATATTATAAACTAATTTTGTACATATTTTGAATAATTTTCTCTTCAAGTTTTAATTATTTGTGTAATTATTTGTATAATTATGTATTAATTAACTTAATAAATCTCAAATCAATTTCAAAAATTTCCAAAAAAAATTAGTTTTGTTTTAAAATTAATTAAAAAGCATTTTGAACATATTTTGAACTTAATTTTTAGGTTTTAAATTTATTTTCATCTTTTTTTTCCTTATTTTAATTTAATTAATCATGCATTAATTATAATTAAAATCAATCTTAAAAAATCCAAAAACATTTCTTTATTTTCTTGCAATTTAAATTCCAAGATAAATGTATAGGTTGTCAAATTCATGTAAATAGCGTAGTTTACATTTCCTGCACAATCGATGTAATAGCGTAGATTTACTTTCCGCATTTTACATTTCCGCATTTTAAATTCCCGCACATATAAACTGCGTACATGCCAAAGATAAAATTGAACCGTTAGATCACTAACTTCAAAGATAAAATACCTGAATCAAAACACAATCACATTTGCACCTCTTAAGGTAATCCCTTTCTCATTCTTTTCAAATCAAAGTCAAATTCTATTATTTCAACTGTTTCAAATCGAACTTTTGTTTATATCCGTTGAAAGGATAGATTTTTAAAGGAAATAGGATAAAGACCTTATAACTCAGGGTAGACCTCCTAATTTGCTTGCTCAAATCAAAACAAACAAAATTCTCATACACTGTTGTTTTTCAAAATAAAAAGACAATACTTTGTATATATCCAAACAAGGATCATTACGAAGTTAACGTTCTTTTTTTCAAAAACATCTTTTAAACACTTTGTATACATCCGCACAAGGATCATTACAAATTCCATTTACAAAGGTATTTGAAACCACATACGAGCATTTAAAAGCAATTGAAAACAAGTGAGCTAAGCAAATTAAAGAGCCCATGGATAACCATGGATACAAAGGGTGCTAACACTTTCCCTTTGTATAACCTACCCCCTTACCCAGAATTTCTTAAAGGTCTTTTTTCTGTTTCTTTTATAAACCTTTCCTTAGTTGGATAAAATAAAAGGTCGGTGGCGACTCTCTAATTTTCAAATACGAAAGCAGAAACAAAAAAAAAAGAGTCAGTTCACGTATCTCTACGCGAGAGGTATGGCCAAAAACGGAGGTCCACAGAAAGTAAAAATGAAAAAATTTCTAGTAAAACAAATTTATTTGATATAACAAAATGTGATGAGATATTTGACTTGTTGGTTACTGATGGGCAAATTATAGTACCCCCAGGACTTAAAAATCCTCCTCTTGAACAAAAGAAAAAAAGAGGATTTTGTAAATTTCATAATTTCTTGGGTCATAAGACTTCTCAATGTGTCCTTTTCAGAGATTTGGTGAAGAAGGCTTTGAAAGAAGGAAGGCTACAGTTTCGAGAAAAACCAAAGTCATCAATGCATGTTGATACTGATCCCTTGCAAGTCGAAGAAGCTCACTATAATGAGCTTGCTGATGTGATGATGGTCGAGACTACTAATGGTTTCGGCGAAAAGAAAGACGGTGCTACTAATGGCAAAGTCTTGAACATGGTGTATCCTGAACCAAGAGAGAGCCTTCTGAAATTCCTTGAGAGGTGTCACAACAACAACTCTCAAGTTGGATTATGTCCAAGGTGTGATGCTGTTTTCAATGTTAATGCTGCAAACAGAGTGAGATTCGATCCTCGTCGAGGCAAGAATCGTCAGTTCATGTATACGGGAGAAAACAGTGGTCGAAGGGCTGAAGAATACAGGAAGCTATTCGAAAATCCAAAGACTTTTCGCCCCAAGACGGATGTCCCTGAGGATAAGTGGGTGAAACCCATTAACTTCAGAGGAGGCAAACGTCCAGAATGGCAGATCCAAGGTGTTGGAGCAAATGCTGAAGGTTCTTGGACTGATAGTGGATCTAAGAGGAAAGATTATATATATCCAAACTACAAAGGAAAAAATCCTATGACTCGAACGCAGTGGAGGCATTATCAGAGAAGCAATTAGAATGGGCAGGAAAGCTCGAAGATAATGCAAGCAGGTTTTTCTCATTATCAGCCAAAACCTTTTCAGAGGAAGTTGATTGAAGAACAAGCCAAAGTGGCAAATGAGAGACTAGCTGCAGGAATGATCCTGGGAAATAAGCTCATCAAATAATTAGTCGACGATGATACTCCGACTCTCAATACAGGAAAAGAGGCTGAGTATTCTCCATTGTCGGACGAAGAGGTCGACGACAACTTTGACATAGAATCAGATGAGTTGTTAATTGACTGTGGAATTGTATCTGTACTTCCAGCAGAGTTCGACAGAATATCTGAGGTGTCTGAGAATGAAGATGATTTTCTTCCAGACGAAAATGTGGAAGAAATACCTGTTTGTTATTATGTCATGGGAAAAGGAGTAGTGGAAGAACAAAAGGCTGTGTTTGAGAAGCCAGGTCGAGGAATGATGTATCATTTGAAGCCTTTATTCATAAGGGAAAAGGTATATGGTGTTCCAATAAACAAAGTGTTTGTTGATAGTGGAGCTGCTGTGAACTTAATGCCCTATTCTTCACTTCAGAAAGTGGGTAAGTCTGACAAAGATTTAAGGCCCAATAATATGGTGCTGTCTAATTATGAGGGCAAGACAAGTGGAATACTTGGAGTGATTCAGGTAAAATTGGCTGTAGGTTCGACTGTTAGGTCAACCATCTTTATGGTGATTGCATCTCAGGCTAATTTTAAATTACTCCTGGGTCGAGAATGGATCCATGGCATAGGGGCAGTTCCTTCTACTTTGCTTCAGCGTGTGGCTATTTGGAGGCCAGATGGTATAGTTGAAAATGTTGAGGCTGACCAAAGCTACTATAAAACTGAGAGTGGTCGCAGGCATTTCGACCAGCATCTAGCAAATGTAGCCCCTTGCTACAAAGCAGAAGAGGTGTATTCTTCTGATGAAAGTGTGTCTAAGTATATGAACTTAGACCCAAATTATGGTTTCATTTGGAATAAGGAAGATCCCAATGAACCATTGAATCATGAAAGTCCTCCAGAGCAGAGGACAACAGTCAAAGATGATGACCACTGAGTCAGAATACCTGGCTCGAATAACGGCTTATTTGACCGAAAACAAGAGAAAACGGCTTTGGAAGCCGAATTAGAGAAAAATATGGCTATTGAGGCCATGATGGTAAAAAGTGAAAACAATCAAGAAGTCGATCACCAGGTCAAAAGATTTGATGGGATATATGATGACGAACCTTTAGGCTTCGAGATGGATCCGTTGGGATCAGTAAAAAGAATGCAGGCTCAAGATCCTCTTGAAGAAATTGACTTGGGTGATGGAGTCACTAAAAGACCTACGTATATAAGTACAAAACTTACAAGTGATTTAAAGACCAAGTTGATTCGACTTTTGAAAGAATATAAAGATTGTTTTGCATGGGATTACAATGAAATGCCTGGTTTAAGTCGAAGTGTGGTAGAACATCAATTACCTTTAAACCCAGGAAAGAAACCTATCAAGCAACTTCCTAGAAGATTTGCGTCGGAGGTTATGGAAAAAATCAAAGTAGAAATTGAAAGATTGCTGAAAAGCAAGTTTATTCGAACTGCGAGGTATGTCGAATGGTTAGCTAATATAGTGCCTGTCATAAAGAAAAATGGTAGCCTTCGTATATGCATAGATTTCAGAGATTTAAATAGTGCTACCCCTAAAGATGAATATCCCATGCCTGCTGCTGAGATGTTAGTCGATTCCACAGCAGGATTTGAATATATCAGCTTATTAGATGGATATTCAGGTTATAACCAAATTTTTATAGCTGACGAAGATGTACCTAAGACGGTGTTTCGATGCCCAGGTGCTTTAGGTACTTATGAATGGGTAGTAATGCCTTTTGGTTTAAAAAATGCTGGAGCTACGTACCAACGAGCTATGAATTCTATGTTTCATGATTTTATTGACAAATTTATGCAGGTTTATATTGATGATATTGTAATAAAATCTAATTCTGAGAATGGTCACTTAGACCATCTTCGATAGTCTTTTGAAAGAATGAGGAAATATGGACTCAAAATGAATCCTTTAAAATGTGCTTTTGGTGTACATGCAGTGGATTTCCTGGGTTTCGTGGTTCACAAGAAAGGTATTGAGATAAACCAGAACAAGACGAAAGCAATCTTGGAGCTGAAGGCGCCAGAAACAAAGAAACAACTCCAGTCATTGTTGGGGAAGATTAATTTCTTGAGGAGATTTATCTCGAATTTAAGTGATAAAACGAAGAACTTTTCACCACTTGTGAAGCTCAAGAATCAAGATCAATTCAAATGGGAGCAAGAACATCAACAGGCATTCGACCAAATAAAAGCTTATTTAACTAAGCCTCCTATTTTGTTACCCCCCAATAGGACAAAAAGTATGAAGTTGTACATAGCTGCATCAGGTTCGACAATTGGGAGTATGTTGGCCCCAGAGGATGATAATGGCGTTGAAAGAGCTATATATTATCTAAATCGAACCTTAGTGGATGCTGAAACTAGGTATAATGATATTGAAAAATTATGTTTATGCTTGTACTTCTCATGTAATAAACTGAAGCAATATATAAAGCCTGTTGATGTGTATGTGTCCTCTCATTTTGATGTTATTAAACATATGTTGTCTAAACCAATTTTGCATAGTCGAATTGGTAAATAGGCGTTGGTGCTAACTGAATTCTCCTTAACATATGTTCCTTTAAAAGCTATGAAAGGACAAATCGTGGCCGATTTTATAGTCGAACATGGGTTAGTTGAACTATTAGCAAATCTGGTCGATCAATCTAACTGGAAGTTGTTTTTTGATGGTTCTAGTCATAAAAATGGATCAGGCATTGGAGTCCTGATTATTTCTCCTCAAGGACTTCCAACCAAGTTCCACTATAGAATGAAGGATGTATGTTCTAATAACGAAGTCGAATACGAAGCTTTGATAACTGGTTTGAAAGCCCTAATAGACTTGGGGGCAAAGTGAGTTGAAATTCGAGGTGATTCTGAGTTGGTAATTCGACAAATCAAGAAAGAGTATAAATGCATCAAAGAAAATCTAATAGTGTACTATGCAATAGTGGTACGCTTGTTGGGGAAATTTGAATATGTTGAAATCTGGCATGTACCAAGATCTGATAATTATATTGCCAATGAATTGGCACAAATTGCTTCTGGGTATAGAGTTTCCAAAAGTAAGTTAGAAGATATGGTCGATATCAAAGAGAAGGAAATTCATGTAGTGTTGGAAAAGTTAGGACAATTGTCGACACCAAAACTTGGGGGTGTAGAAGACAAAATTAAAAGTGAAGATTTGTATGCCTTGGAAATTTTTGCCATCGACAATATGACAGTTTCTGATTGGAGAAACCCATTAGTCCAATACCTAAATAATCCAGTCGGAGGAACTGATCGAAAGATCAAATATAGAGCTTTAAACTATGTGATATTGGGAAATGAATTATACAAGAAAGCGGCTGAAGGTGTATTGTTGAAGTGCTTAAGTGAAGCTGAAGCATATCTGGCCGTGTCAGAGGTGCATAGTGGTGTTTGTGGAGCTCATCAGTCAAGCCATAAAATAAAGTGGTTGTTGTTTAGACAAGGTTTATATTGGCCGACAATGTTAAAAGATTGTATTGAATACGCAAGAGGGTGCCAAGAATACAAGAAGTTTTCAGGTATTCAGCATGTTCCAGCTAGTGAGTTGCATGCCATTGTCAAACCTTGGCCTTTTAGAGGATGGGCTTTGGATTTAATAGGAGAAATCAAACTTGCATCTTCTAAACAACAAAAATTCATTTTAGTAGGAATAGATTATTTTACTAAATGGATAGAAGCAATTCCACTGGTTAGTGCTGATCAAGAAGCAGTGATTAGTTTCATACAAAAACATATTATTTACAGATATGGGATTCCAGAGACTATTACCATTTCGTTTGACCTTTGGGCATGACGCTGTGTTGCCTGCAGAAATTCATCTACAGTCAGCTAGAATTCAAAGACAAAGTAATCTTTCGACAGAGGAGTACTGAAGTATGATGTTAGATGAATTAGTAGAGTTAGACGAAGAAAGACTAATAGCGTTGGATAGGTTAATAAGACAAAAGCAAAAAGTGGCGAAAGCTTACAACAAGAAAGTAAAAGAGAAAACATTTGTGGTAGGTGATTATATGTGGAAGGTTATTCTACCCATGGATCAAAGGAATAAATTATTGGGTAAATGGTCCCCAAGTTGGGAAGGACCGTTTAAAATTTTGCAAGTGTTTTCAAACAACGCATACAAAATTGAAGAATTGAATTCAGATGGTCGAATCTTAAGGATAAATGGTAAATATTTGAAAAAATATAAACCTATACTTCAAGAAATTCGCATAATAGAATAAAACCAAAAGATTATATTAAAATGGCTGAAAACTTAGCCAGTCATTACAAAACGTTCATTATAAAGTACGTGGACAGTCAGTTGAAAACAAAAATCACAAAGTAGGAAAATTATTCCTAAAATAGGCTAGCTTGGCCGACTCAAAGTCAATCTTAGAGTCAAGTCGAGACAAGCCTTGTCTAAGTTGTCGAACGCTACATTCCAGTTTGAGAGCATTTTCACCATGACCAAGACCCTTCAAAATCTCTTGATTAACAGTTTCAGGCGAAGGAATCTTTTCAGTTTGAGCCAAAGTGATTTTCTCTTGTTCAAGATCTTGAATTTTCTTGTTGAGAGCATCAATTTTGTTGTTGATTTGTCCTTCCTTGTCAGAAAACATTAAAGTTTTTTCCTGAAACTCTTCAACCTTCTTAGTCGAGGCTGCACTGGCATCCCACTCCCTCTCCATTTCGCGCTTTTTGTTCTTTGCCTGTCGATTAATGTTTTTCTTGGTGATGAGGTCTCTCCAGAGTTGGTCGAAGTACGCCTTAAAATCAAAGAAGAATTGAGCAACAACTGCTGGAAGAGAAGCTTTAATGAGTGAATCCAATAACTTGCGAATTTCTCCACCAAGATGTTCAAAGCTCTCAAGGACAGTAAGAAACTCAGGTTCTTTCAAGTGGGCTCGTAGTTGGCACATAGCCTCGACAAGGGAAGCGTCGATTTCAGCATCAAGATTAGTCGACTGAACAGGAATGTCAAGAGAACTTGGCCTCAGTTTTTGAAGTCGAAGGAGAGCCTCTAAATGATTAGTCTTCTTCAAGTCCAGAATCTCCTCCTGACTAAGAGAACTGTTGGAATTAGTGTCATCAACAGTAAGATGTTGTTTGGACTGAGAAATGGTACTGTGCTCTAGACGAGAGGCATGGTCAGCAGCTTCAACATTTTTAATTACAGGTTGAGCTTGGTCGATGTTGGGACTGTCTTGGGGCTCCGTTCGACTTCGACCTGGGGTATTAGCTGGATCTGTAGTGCTTCAAAAATTGTCAGTCTTTTGGGGACTAAGAAGGCTGGAATCAGAAGCAGCCTCAGGAATCTTTTCAGCAACTTCTACGATTTTCTCTTGAGTACAGTCGACAGTTGATACACTCTATTTTAGAGGAAACATATTAGAATATAATGTGTTGAAAGAAATACATTAAAAGATAGTGCTAAATTACCTCAGGAGGAACTTGAGACGAAGAAGGGAGTATGGTTGGAACTGTTTGGGGCTGGACAACCACTTTAGGAATGTTTTCAACAACCTTCTGTTTCTTCGTTGGAGTCGGAAGCGGAGGTCGTGAGAAAATTTCACTTTCTTGATTTGGTGGAGACGTAGTTTCGTCTAAATCAGCAGGAACTACAAACTAAAGAGAGAATAAACAATTAATGAATGAGTATTGATAAGAGATAAAGGTTAAGGTAATACCTTTCTTACAGCTTTGTTTTTCTTGGTTGTAGTGGTGTTCGACGTACTGGGACGCTTTCGACCTGGTTTAGGAGCAGGAACTTCGACTTGATTGGTAGGATCAGGCCCTAAAAGGTCTAAGAATGAAATTAGAACATTGCAAATTGTAATAAGAAAACGAAGTTAGATGTAAAAATACTTACTTATAGTAAGTTGATCCTCCAGCACGTCGAACGCAGTATTCAGTTTCTTGACAAACGAGTCTCCATCATACAGTTGGTAATATTCAGACCACCACTCACAAAACTCTTTGGTTGTGAAGTAAGAATTTTGGAAAGTAAAGGTGGGGTGTTCCAAGGATTGTTTATTGTGGAATTTTAAGCAGTCGAGATGTTGACGAGCTGTGAACGGTCGACCAAGGTAGCAGATATCATCATCATGAGTGTACAGGCTTTTGGGAAGCATTTGGCTCAAACCAAATTGTCGAGAGACCAGGTTTGGTTGATAACCCATAACACTTACCGGTCAACTCAATGCGATGAGAGAGGAGTGTTAGGGTCAGAAATGCACCCCAAATGGCATTCAATTGTGCTCGAAGGGTTGGAGTGTTTCTAGGGAAAATGGCTTTAAACTAAGTTGGCCCAAAGCATCGATTTGAGAAAGGATCCATGGAAGCTATGAATGTTTTACATTCAGAAAACACCTTCACATATTTGATAAGGTTGGGCCTGTTAGATTCGTCTTGAGGTGTTTGAAAGGCAAGCTTGACACCTTCGACTCTCCGGTCATACATGACTTCCAAAACAGATCGAGACAGTGTAACCAATTTGTGACTCGAAGGTAGCATTCAACCAATGTTGCAGAAGCCAGTAGGGTCCTGACAGAGTTAGTTGTTTTGGGGTTTCATGAAGGCGTTTGATTCTTAAAGATGCTATACCTAGGTTATGGTAAATATAAGCAAGTAGAAGCTTACCTAAAGAAACCTTTCGACCTTCATGAATCTGGATAGCCAGGGGTATATAAGCTTTAGCTATTTGAACCGACCCTGGACAGAACAGGTAATATGAAAGCTAGTAAGTGAGGAAAGCAACATGCTCTTCGTTAGAGACTTCGTCTGTGGACTTGTCATAATGATCCTGCATGTATTTAGTGATAGTAGCGTTGGTGAAGTTGAAGTTTATCTCCGTCGGGAGAGTTGGGTCGAAGATTTCACCCAAGGGCGAAAGCCCTATGATGGTGTAACACCCCAAATTCTACCCAAAAATATCATGCGAGAAATCAGAGTGTTTTAAAAACTATCAACAATGCATTTGGGATATCACATTTACTTCATATTAACAACTCATAAACAGATACATAGCACTTTAATCTCAGATACAAAACAACTTATAACAGCTCTTAGACAAACCAACTTCATTTTAATATGCAGCGGAATCATAACATTCAGCTTTATAAACAAATCATCTTATTTAATCAGAAACAAATTCAAACATCATAGTACTTCTCAATGTCCAATTTGGAACTCAACAACTAAAACATGAACAACATAGAAACAACAATATAGACAACCCCTCGAGTGCTACGTATCAGAGCGACACACCAACTGGATACGATGAACCTACAAACGTCCATAGTTATACTTGAGTACCTGCCCATTTCCCATGGTAGGGGAAACATCAGCAGAAGGGGTGAGATATCAAACATTATAAAGGAAATTATGATAATACATATAGCAAAGATAAAATCATACACAATTCACCACTTCTCAATATAAGCAATTTGCATCACAACAATAATGTTAACTATCAACTATAACAATGTATTCAAGTTTACAAGTATGTCATTCAAGCACATAATAACATATACTTCATAATCGCAACGTAAATTAATACAACTATCAACAATGGCAAAACATGGTTCATATATTCCACATATATACATATATCATTAATACATATATATATATATATATATATATATATATTTGCATTCTCATCATATACGTTTCATTTACATATATCACCAAAATCATGTATCAAACATCACCAAATTTAATTATCACATCTCATGCACACATAACAATCACCTAATCACATAATTACATATATTCAAACATCACATAACTCCAATGTAACTCAATGCAAGGCATGTGACTCTATGCATGTGGTACCCAATATGGATCCAAAGTTCCACCGCTTCCGATTCATATAGAATCTAGCCACGCTTCAGATCCGGACAAGACCAAAGCCACCAAATGTAAACATATAGTTTACCGCTTTCCGATTCACTCTAGAATCCAAGCCACGCTTGTGTTTCAAAGCAATTCCACCTATGTTTCAAGGCACACTATGATATGAATGTATGTACAATCTCACAAATATATGCAATTAAGATCATCTCTACCATCTTAACTTTCCACATATCACAATAATTCAACTCTATGAATTATCCACCAATTGTACATAACATTCACAACACACACACATCATTCACATATGAGAGGCCAATTAATCAATTACGATTCACAAAATCCAATTAACACTAGTAATCATACTATCTCATGTTAATTCTCATTTTTGTCAATTATACATGAACACACATTTTCAACATCAAGCAATTAATCATTAGAATTAATGCTAACCAACTAACCATAAAGAATCAATATCAAAACAACATCATTGGCATGACAATATATATTTCTCAACATACATATTCAAGCCAAAACACAATTACAAACAATTTCTCAAAATACCGTAATTTACCGATAAACCGAATAATTGGTCCAAGTCCAAGTATATTCCAATCACATAGACTTATTGGAATCAATTCAACTAATAATTTAACTATCCAATTAATAATTAAACTATATTAATTTCTATTCAACTATTATATTTCTATTCCATTATTTTCCAATTCTATAACAAAGCCCATTATTTCACTATCAATGGTTTACTCACAACAAACATAACAATCTAATACACATAGATTATCAATTGCACACAACTTATCACATTTATATCATCACATTCCAACAAATCATCAAATACCCAAAATTGCAACATAGAAGAACATGGATATCAAAGTATAGAATTAAACCCACTATAACATACTATCATACAACCCTTTAGCATGAAAGAACCCCACCCTTACCTTGGTAAATATGGACTCTTTCACCATAACTCTAAGCTTTTCTCCAAAAGAAATCCTTTCTAACATCACTAGGAGACACACCTAAAAACCAGTTCGGGAATCGGCTTATCAGACGAACTTAAAATCCTCAAAATCAAAATCGCTCCGGTCAGAACTTACCTCTATGGGTCAGGAACGTTGTATCCAAGTACCGCAACGATCCAACGGTTGGATTGAGAGATACGTCCGTTTTGCTAAGGCGACTCTTTGCTGAAACATAGTTGCGAAAATGAGAGTTCTTCTACCTTTTCTCTTCCACCATTGCTCTCTTCCCTTTTGCCTCTTTTCTCTTCTTCCTATCTTTTCTCCCAAATGAAAATAGTAACCTCTAAAACCCTAACCTTCTCTTACTATATCACTTATGTAAATTGGGCTTAACCCACCAATCTATCACTTAGGCCCATTTAGCTATATCTCTCATACAACTTAATAAACCCAAATAACACTAACACAAACACACATACAATTAAATATTTCAAATAATTATTATATCACATAATAACTAAATAAATAAGCAATTATTAAAAACACCAAATAATATAATTACTAATATAATTAATAAAAATATTAATAAAAATTGGGATGTTACAGATGGCAGCCACGTCGAAGAGAGTGGGAGTCATCATTCCACAAGGAAGACGAAAAGTATTGGTCGAACCTTCCTAGAAGAACAACGAAGCAAGCAGCATAGGGGGACAAACCCTATGACCAGTTCTGGACAATTGTATGGCGTCGAAGATACCCAATTCCTCCCATCTTTGTTGTTTCTTCGCTTGAACTTTGTTAAGCCAAGCCAGATATTCTTTGTTGCCAGGAGCTGGGGTCGAACGAAATACCCTCACTGAAGGATCCATGAACTTCAGGTCGAGAGGGCGTGGTTTATCAAATGCTACAGGCATTGTAGTTTGAAATGAGGGGAAGAAACCAGTGGTTTGTGCTGGATGAGAACGATGATCTGGGAGAGGCCCTGAGAAAGCTACTAATTTATCAGTAATCTGGAAAGGGATTAGCATTTGATTTTGCCAGATAATGGCTTTGGCTTCTGTAAGTTTGGATTGAGGGACGAAATCTAACCCCTTCTCTTCTTCTTCACGAGAGATAATGGCTCCTAAAGGGTTAGAGCCTGTAGCATAGACGGTGGTGTTAGTGGTGGTGTTTGTGTTAGTTGTGGTGTTTGCGGCCATTGTTGAAGTATTGAAGAAAAAGGAAACACGGTTAAAGGTTGAGAGAAGAAGAAAATTCTAAAGGCACTTGTGAAGAACAGAAAAACGAGAATAAAGGAAAGAAAGGAAGAGGAGTCCGTATATATATATGGGTTGTACGTGATGTCAGTAAAATCGTGTGGAAAGGAAGTTGTTGAATCAAAGGTCACGTCAAAAACGCTTTGGAAACTGGTACAAGAAAGTGGGGAGCAGTTATAGCCCACTACCTATGATTTAGGTAATAATTAGTGTCTAGGGATGCGTAAATTAATCATGGCGTTAAAAGATAACAAAAGTCGAAACCTACGAAGAAAATGAAACACCATCTTTCTCTTTTGTAAAATCAGTCGAAAGAAGTCGCTTGGGGGGCAATTTGTTACCCTAGGATTTCGACTTGCTAATAATGGTAAATAATCTCTAAGATATATGAGATTATTAAATAGTCTAAGGCAAAGCAGTCTGATTAAGAGGCTTTCTTAGTCAAGACTACTGTTCGACTACTGTTCGACTACTGTTCGACTAAATGTGCCATCATTGCTAGGGGTGGTTCGACTAAAATTGGTAAATTTGCCATGCATGGTCGACTAAAGTATGCAGAAAACTTAGGCGTTTTGCCAAGTATAGTTTTGAAGTCAGAAGACATCAGAAGTCAAAGGAAGCAGTTTCAGACAGTTTTTCAGTAGTTTCTAAAGGACGCGTGGAAGCTTCACAGACGCAGATGTCGCATGTCGAGGACACGTGTTGGCTAGTAGTCAGTCGACCGTTAGTAGTAGTTATTTTATTTTTACTATTTAAGCAAGTTCCAGATGAACAGTTTAGGGTCCGCATTTTCTACAAAAACACAAGTAAACTCAAATCTCTGTGCAAAAATGAGTGACGAGTGCAACTTTGGAATGTATGTATGCGTACCAATTTAATTTATGCAATCATTTTACATTACGCATTACTTTCAGTGCACATTTACTGCATTTTATCGTTTTCATTTACTTTAAAGTCTTAAACTTCAGTGTGTTCTTTTACTTTAGAGTTATTATTGCATTTAATACAAACCAGATACACGTAATAAACAAATAAAAGCAATTAGTCCTGGAATATTCTAGTTGATTCCGCAAAAGTAACCTTTAAAAAGGAAACTAGCGATTGTTTACCATATTTCTGGGTAAACAACTAGCCACTGAGAAAATACCACTGAGTCTCGGACACCACTCGAAATCATCCAGCAAAGAAAAGAGTCGCTGCCACTATGTTCTGAAGACAGTGCTGAAGGTTGCAAGCGCGACTCTGTCGGCTGTCCCCGTAAAAACAGATGGCTGCCAACAAATACTGCCATTTAACCTGTGAAAAGAGTAAAAAACAGAACACATTTTATTTGTTGAAACATTAAAGAGATCTAGGAAACAAGATTGGAATGTTTGGTCCCCCCACCACAAACTCAACCAAAACAAAATGTGATTTTCTTTCTTGACATGTTTGCATCGAATATTACTCATAAACCCTTCTTCAGTAAATTCTGTCTTGACATCGTTAGCTATAACATCTCTCCACCACATGGAATATTTTGATTTGAGACCCTCCTCGATAAGACCTTGCACCTTCAGTTTCGGCTCTATGTATCTCACTTCCAAGAATTTACTCCAAATAGCATTGTCCTCCGTTAGAATTCGCCTTTTCCACTTGAGAAGAAGCGCCTTGTTAATTTCATCGACATCTCTAATTCCCAAACCACCCTTCTCTTTTGGTTTGCAAACCGTGACCCAATCAACCCAATGGATACAACGCCTATTCGTGTTACCCCCATAAGAAGTTACTAAGGATACTTCTTATTTCTTTAATGACCAAACCCGAGACTTTATAAAAAAAGAGCAAAAACGAGAGAATTGCATTAAGAACCGCGTTGATGAGCGTCACTCTACCACCTATGGAAATGAATTTCCCCTTCCACGAAGAAAGTCTACTCTTGATGTTGTTAATGACTTTCAACCAAACTTTCCTCCTTCTATGATTTCCACCCACAATGATACCTAGAAAAGAGAATAGGACTAAGCCTCTTTTACAACTAAGGAAATAAGTGGCCGACTTCAAAATCCGCTCTACGATGTTAACACTAAAGACATTGCTTTTCGTAAAATTGATTCTCAAACCCAAAAATAACTCGAACCCTCTTAGCATCACTTTCAAACTCCAAAGATTATCGCTTGATGGTTCTCCAAGAATGACGGTGTCATCCGCGAATTGTAAAATATCCACTACCTCCTCCTCACCATACTTGAAAGGTTTAAAATCCCCCAAATCCACTGATTTCCTCACTAAAGCGGTTAAACCTTACATAGATAAAACAAAGAGGAACGGGGATAAGGGACCCCCTTGCCTCAACCCCTTGTGAACCATAAAATCTTTCGTCGGACTACCGTTCACTAAGATTGACATATGACTCTTGAAAGCACACTCTTTCAACCACATGTTCCATTTATCCCCAAATCCCATATTCTTCAAGACAAATCTAAGGTATTCCCTAGAAACAGAGTCGTTTGCCTTTTCAAAGTCTACTTTAAGCAAAAAACAACTCTTCTTGAATCTTTTGGACCAATCGAGAATTTCATTCACCAACACAAACATTGTTGGATACAACCGAAGCAAATGATTTCATCTTCATTGGATTTGCAATATTTTTGTTGTTGTTGTTGGTCGAATTGCACATGTTATCATTGCTAACATTTGCAATAAGATGCGTTTCAGGAAATAGCATAGAAACATCCATTGTGATGGGAGGAAGAGAATAGAGTAGAGAAGAGGGGGGAAGAAGAAGGTCGACAACCGCAAAGAAACTAGTCGTTATCGTTGAAGTGAAAATTAATTAAGTGAATTGAATATTTAAAAACACTAATGTGTAGCAAAATATATGTTGGATACAACCGAAGCAAATGATTTCATCTTCATTGTATTAGCAATATTTTTGTTGTTGTTGTTGGTCGAATTGCACATGTTATCGTTGCTAACATTTGAAATAAGATGCGTTTCAGGAAATAGCATAGAAACATCCATTGTGATGGGAGGAAGAGAATAGAGTAGAGAAGAGGGGGGAAGAAGAAGGTCGACAACCGCAAAGAAACTAGTCGTTATCGTTGAAGTGAAAATTAATTAAGTGAATTGAATATTTAAAAACACTAATGTGTAGCAAAATATATGTTTTTAACTATTCAATTCAGTTAATTAATTTTCACTTCAACGATACAACTCTAAATATATGTTTTTATTCTCAATAAATTTTGAATAGTAAAGCTAATGATTTTTTTTCACATGTTTATGCACGTCACTAAAATATGTCGTTGAAAACCATTTTTCTTGTAGTATGATTCCATCATATGTAATAAAATTTCTAAATAAGTTTATATGTGCATATAACTTTAAAATTAAAATTCAAAAATTAGAGAGCATAGTTTATAAAATCATTTATAAAAGCTTTTAAGATTTAACTAATGGTATTTATTCTAATTATTATTATAATGTTTAATAGTTATTTTACTTCCATTGAATATTTTTGTATTGTATTAGTGTTTGAATAGAAATACCATTCTATTCAACATTGGAGACTTTGGCTTTTAAGATTGATTCAATGAATAGAAATGACTCAAAGAATCTTTGTAATCAATTCGGGTCCAACAGAAAAGTGCAATTGAATTATATTCTCAGTCTCAGTCTCACAAAGCCAAATTCCTACTAATATTAGACATACATCCTTTAAACATTTCGAAGTCACTTTTCCCATTTTTAGATATTTTAATCACATGCATGCACACTATATTAGAATATTAGTAAGCTAGTACTATTACCTTTTAATCATTCTAAGCTTGCTCATTAGATATACATTTATAAAAATTAATAAAAGCCAATATACATATACATATTAATTTGAATACATTAAATATATTTCTAGTATAGTTAATAATTAGATTTAAATACTTATATTAATATACAATTAGATGTATGAAAATTAAACTATGAATGTTATATATTGAGAGAAATAAAAATTAGATTAATTAAAAAAACAACCTATACAAGGCGATCGTGAAGATCTAGCTCAAAACGAATTTTGATTCAATAATGACATTTAAATTTAATTATAAATTTTTTAAGTTATGTATTCAATGAAAAAAATATGAAGTTATGAAACATTAGATACCTAATTGTCAAAGTGCAGGTTTTTTATTTGTTGAAATTAGAGTTGGCTATTATAATTTTATAAGTATAATATTTTATAAGTATATATAATGTTCCATAAATAAATATAATATTTATAAAGAAAATGAACCTTTAAAAATTTATATATAATAGCAGATAAAAAATAAATGTTCAATTAATTATCACACTGCCAATAATAAAATAGTGAGTTTTCTTAGAGAATATTAAGCTTTTTCTTCTTTTCTAGTACTCCATCGTGTTGCCAGCTGTTGTACATACTTGTAGCAGCTACTAGTTAGGGTAGGACACAAACTCATTCCTAGGCACATGCAATCACTCACAACCACAATTTTTTTATCCACCATATGCATCTTCAAAGAATCAATGGTACTAGTACAATTTATTTTTGAATTTTTTATAGGAACCATGAAGAGTGAAGACAATCATTTTAAAATAATTCATAATTTTTACTTTAATATAACAATTTTTTTTAGGTCCCACAATTTTACTTTATATATTAATATTTTATTTATAATAAATTTTATTTTATTTAAAATAATAATTTAAATTATTTAAATTAAAAATTTAAGAGAAAATAAATGTGCGAGAAAAAATTGTGTTTCAAATAAATTTATTAATTTTGTAAGTATTAATTTTATTATTATCATATTACAAAACTACATTGTAGTGCAATGCAACGACTGCTCAACTCCAAAGGAGAAAAAATTGAAATGAATGTTTGCCACTTTGGAGAACGGGAGAAAAATCTACAGTTGGAGTTATTCTTATTATTAGACTATATATAATGGTTTTATTATTCAGTACTTTTCTTTTTCATTTTCTATATTACACATTATCTTTTTTTTCTATCTAATAATTTAACACACATTCAATTTATACTCACTACAATGATTTTGTTTAATAAAATTTAACATCCTATTCCACCACCATTCACAACACACTAAAAAATTTAAACATTCAAAACAACCAATAAAACATCTCACTTTAAACACCCTATTCAACACTCTCATTATAAAGATTCAACTATTGAATTTGTTTTTCAAACACTTCTGATGAGACAACTACCATTAAGTCTATAACTTTACCATTCTGAATCTAACGAGTTCTTTTCTCTCTCCACAAATCTCATCTGCATTGGTCCATCAAAAAATATTCAATCTCTTTAAATTTGTATTTTTTGTGATTGTGACAAAAGATGACAATCAACTTGCACTTTTATTCTCCAACTATACATCGTTTTGACACGTAGCACCATAAGCAACAAAAAAGGTTACAACTGCCTAACAATGCATCAGCAGCAATAAAGGTTACAGTTGCCTGCATTTCGCTTTTATTCTAATATATTTCTTTTTGTTGGTTTCAAGTGTTAGGTCTCCTTAGCTTAACTATTCCTTTCTTCATTGTTTGATTTTTCTAGACAACTCACTAGTGTTAGTAGATGACAAAACTTTTGAACTATTTTTGATTAAAAAATATAAATGAAAATCAGCAAACTACACTGCTCCTAAATTTTATTAAAAACGGTTTATTGAGGTTGTCAGATGTTATGAATCTAATCCATAAATAACAGAAAAGTTCAAAAGATTACAAATTTATAACTTTCACCTTTAATCTAGCTCAAATGCTTTGATTGTTGGTTTGAAAGCCTCATGCTCTGATCAAATGCTCTTGCTCCAAAATAATAGCACCTAAGTATTGCAAAATTCAATAACAGTTTTAAAAATTAACAGAAAATTAAAGTCTGAATTTGTAACTTTATCATTTATACAACTTTTAATATTATTAATATTCATCAAACGTTAACCAAACTTCTTGCCACTGTAGATCTAAGTTTCAGTCACCGCTCTAATAATATAGATATAAATGCATCTGATATTGTTTTCTTCTTCTCACTTTGTTTTTATTTTAGAGCTTAAAGTTGATGGATTTACTGAAAAAATTGTTTATAAAATCCATAGAAACCATCGACAAAACCGAAATCTGAAGAAAATGGCAAAAATAAAATAAATAAAAATAGAGTTTACCTCCGTGAAGACCTTGCATTTGGAGAAGGTTGAGTTGGTGCAGGAGCTTGAAACTAGAAAACTATTTGTTTATAAAGAAGTTGGTTTTAAAGTGAAAGTGAAAAATGTGTATGAAGTTGGTTTTATATAAGGGAGAGGAGAGATAGATTTGAGAGAGCGAGTGAGAAGGAAGTTGTTGAAATTTATCACATGTTTAAAAGAGACGAGTGTTTTGTATGAATGATTTTCGTTTTTCTCATTTTAATAAAAACACATGATCCTTTTTCATTCTTGACATTTAATAATAGTACTTATATATATAAGAAATAACTATGTAAGAAAGAAGTATAAAAGAATCCAAGGTTGGTGTACCTCATTTTTTTGCACATGCTTTGAAATTTTTTGAGAGGCATTATGTTACCTTACTCTCTCACTCATCTCGCTTTTTATGTGCTCTCTTCGTTTTCTAACAAACTAAGAGTATTTCACAATCCATTTGTTAAATACTGTGTGGAATCTGAAAAAGTTTCTTATTTTTTATTTTGATTAATGATATTTTCACATGTTTGTCTCTTAGGTGGTCCACTTGCTCATGTTAGTGAAATATTTAGACACAAAATATGCTTGCACACTTCCTTTGTCCCACTTTAGTGCAAATAATAAAGCTGCGAGAGAGTGAAATTAAAGTTTGATTAAGTGTGAAAAAATGCATTGCAGATACATTATTGGTTTTACGTGACTACATTTATTTAGAATGGGACATTTATTTATGCTGTTCTTTTTTAAATACATTATTATTTAAAAATAAGTTGCAGAAATTAAAAAATTATTTGTCAATAATATATGTAATTTTATACGTAAAAAATAAATAATAAAATTTATTATTATTATCTATTACAATTTTAGATGATATAAAATAAATTTTAAAATGTGTTGATAAAAAAATAATTAGATATTAAAATTTGTTAGAAAGAGAAAGAGAGTAGAGAGAGAAGCACTTCATGGTGCTGTAACTGATTCTGATTCTATTAGAAATCTGTTATATTGATTTTCATTACAAGATACAGAGAAGCACCTGTTACTTATATCTGAGTAACAGGTGACCTGCAATAGCAGGTAATAGGGAAATACAAAGGACATGTGGCAGTCCTACAATACAACACAATACTCTACTCTAATACACCCCCCCCCCCCCCCCCAAACTCATGGGGAGGCTGCTACCCTGAGTTTGTGCCTGAGAGCCAGAAAAGCTGTAGAAGCTAAGGGCTTGGTAAGAACATCTGCCCACTGATCAGTACCAGGAATATGTATGACCTGCAGCTGCTTGGCAAGAACCTTTTCCCTTACAAAGAAAAGGTCAATTTCCATGTGCTTGGTCTTGGTGTGCATAACAAGATTATGAGCTAGCATAATTGCAGATTGATTATCACACAGAATCTGAGGAGTCTTGCAAGTGATGAATAACTCTTGAAGAAGAGTTTGAATCCACAAAACATCTGCTGCAGCATGTGCCATACTCCTGAACTCAGATTCAATGCTTGACCTAGCCACCACATGCTGCTTTTTGGACCACTTGGAGACCAAGTTTGGCCCAAAATAGATAGCTGCACCAGATGTACTTCTCCTAACATCACTTATCCGGTTTCGAAGTTGGCAGAAATTTATGTCCGTGTGATTGTGAAGTTGCATGGTGTTCCCTTGTGTATTGTTTCGGATAGAGATCCGAGGTTCACTTCAGATTTCTGGAAGAGTTTGCAAGAGGCGTTGGGTTCTAAGTTGAGGATGAGTTCGGCGTATCATCCTCAGACAGATGGTCAAACGGAGAGAACGATTCAATCTTTGGAGGATTTGTTGAGATCTTGTGTTCTTGAGCAAGGAGGTACGTGGGATACTTATCTTCCATTGATCGAGTTCACATACAACGATAGTTACCATTCAAGTATCGGTATGGCACCGTTTGAAGCGTTGTATGCTCGGAGGTGTAGGACTCCGTTGTGTTGGCATGAATCTGGTGAGAGTGTAGTACTTGGACCTGAGATTGTGCGAGAGACTGGTGTGGGAAGAGCCTTGAAGTCGAAGAAGCTAACTCCTCGTTTTATCGGACCATATCAGATTTTCGAGAGAGTTGGTAATGTGGCGTATAGAGTGGCCTTACTGCCTAATCTTTCGAATTTGCATGACGTGTTTCATGTGTCGCAACTTTGAAAGTATGTTTCGGATCCTTCGTATATGATTCATATGGATGATGTGCAAGTGCGGGATAATCTCACGGTGGAGACTATGCCTATAAGGGTTGAGGATCGCGAGACGAAGACGCTTAGAGGCAAAGAGATTGCTTTGGTGAAATTGGTTTGGTAAGGAACTACCGGTGAAAGTATGACGTGGGAATTGGAGAGCAAGATGCACGAGTCGTATCCTGAGTTATTCGATTGAGGTAATTTTCGAGGGCGAAAATATTCTAAGTGGGGGAGAGTTGTAACAACCGTTTTTCTTTAATTATTTATTTATGTGAATTAATTGTGAATTATGTGTTAATTATATGCTTAATTGATTTTATGTTGTTTTATTTGGAATTATTAGTGAATAATATAAGATAGTAAGTGTTGTGATTATTGGGCCTAAGTCGGTATTAGTAAGTGAGAGGTGTTAATTAGAGCCCATTAGTAATTTAAGATAGTAAGGGTTTAACAAAACAAGGGTTTTAGGGGTTTTAGACTTAGAATCTCATTTTGACAAAGTTGTGAAAGAAGAGAAGAGTAGAGTGAAGAGAAAGAGGGGAATCTCATATTGAAGATAGAGTTGTCTTCAATCCAAACCTAAGGTAAGGGTGGGATTCTTTCATGCTAAAGGGATGTATGATGATGTTTTGGATGGGGTTTTGATTATATGTTGTTATCCATGAATGTGTAGAAATTGAATAGAGATTGTTAGAGTTTATAATTGACTTCTATGGAATTGTGAATCTAAGCATGATTGAAGATGTATTGATGTTAGAAGACCCATAATAGGTGTTATAATTGTGTCTATAACATGTATTTTATTGATATTCATGATGCTTGGTGTTTTCCAACTTGATTGGGTTGACTTTGGGGGTTTTTGGATGGGTTTCGTATGCTGTTTTCTGTGTTTGGGGTTTCCTAAAATCGCCAGTTCGCGCCGCGACCCCTTGTTGGCGCCGCGAACCTCTTGGCAGAAACTTGGGAAAACTGGATCTGCTCAGTTCGCGCCGTGACCCCTTGTTGGCGCCGTGAACTGCTTGGCAGAAACTTGGAAATTTTTGGATTCACTCAGTTCGCGCCGCAAACCCTGTTGGCGCCGCGAACCCTGTTTTGCAGAACTTTTTCTAAACTTTGAAATGTTGTATCTTTTGAACCGTAACTCCTTTTTAAGTGTCGTTTGGACCTACGTGAAGCCCTAATTGATGTCTTTCTATTGAATATGCTTAGTATAACTTTGGAAACTTTTGGAATCTCCTTGAATTGGATTTTGTTGACATTGGATATCCGGAATTGATTATGTCGTTTAAGTTGATCATGTCGTATACGTAGATTATGTTGTTTGAGTCGATTATGTTGTTAAGTGTGATTGTGAATGTGCATCATTGAGTCACATTCATTGCATTGTTTGAGACGGCCCTAGTGGCAATTGTTTGAGACGGCCCTTATGGCAAATGTTTGAGACGGCCCAATGGCAATTGTTTGAGACGGGAGTTTACTCCAATGGTACCACATGCATTTGCATTGTTCGAGTCGCATAAGTAAAGTCGTATGATGAGTCGTATTTGAATATTTGCGTAACATGAGTGTTATCTTGTGTCGATTTGATGGTTGGTTCCTTGAGCATATGTGATAAATGACAATGTATGCCTTAATTGAGATTGATATCATTGTTGTCGGTAAGATGTTGAATGACGTGAATAGTAGTAAGTGATATATGTTGAAAAGTGGTGACCGATGTATGATTATTTCTCCGCTCTGAATATTATCATACGCTTCTTTATAATGATTGATATCTCACCCCTTTCTGTTTGAATTTTACCCTCCGTTGGTAACGTGCAGGTAATGACGCGGAGTAGTCGTGTACCTATAGCTCGAGTCGGTGTGTGTCAATGCTCTGATACGTAGCACTCGGGGAACGTTGGAATACTTGTTTACACCTTGTTTTTTGTGTTTATCCTTGTTGAACTTTGTCCTTATGTTATGCTAAGACTTGATAGATGTATTGTGCCGTGTTTGGCCATGATATTATGAGTTGTATTGTTGTTGACATATGATTTTCCGTTGCGATGCAAGTACTTGATTGGCTGACAATGATTAATGATTTCGATATTGTTCTCCTACATGTGTGTTATGTATCTAAGTAATTGAGCATGATATATGTATGCGATGTTTGTTGTTTAAAATGTGACGCTCCGAATCGTTATGTTCTAATTGCTTGAAATTTTGTACTCTGATATTCCTGTTGTTTGTGGGGCAGATTTGGGGTGTTACATGCAATCAAGCATATTGGTTCTATGCAGTAAGTCTTTAACATACATGGACTGTGTAAGAAGCAGAGCCTGAGGTGCAACCTTGGTAACTTGAATTCCAAGAAAATAATCCAAATCACCTAAGTGTTTGAGTGAGAAGGCAACATTCAGCTTGGTAATAATAGTTTGCAATAGGGGGCCAGAACTGCCAGTGATGATAATATCATCAACATACACCAGAATGTAAACTATATGGCCACCTTCAAAGTAAGTGAAAAGAAAGGGATCACATTTACTTGGGTGAAAATTGAGCTGCACCAAGGTTGTTTGCAGTCTCTCAAACCATTGCTTGGGAGCCTGTTTAAGGCCATAAATAGTATTGTTCAGTTTGCATACCAAGGAAGGATCATACTGCTCAAAACCTTGAGGCTGCACAATGTAGACTTTTTCATCAAGCAAGCCATTGAGAAAGGCATTATTCACACAAGTTGCTCAATAGACCAGTTATAGGAAAGAGCAACAGAGAGAATGATTCTGATTGTAATAGGCTTTACCACAGGAGAGAATGTCTCATTGAAATCAAAACCTTCTCTTTGGTGGAAGCCTTTAGCAACAAGTCTGGCCTTGTACTTGTTTACTGAGCCATCAGGGTTTTCCTTAACCCTGAACACCCATTTGCTGCCAATATCCTGTCTGTGAGGTGGGAGAGGTACAAGCGTCCAAGTCTTGTTAGATAAGAGAGCATTAAATTCTGCTTGCGTAGCAACCAGCCACTTAGGATTGGTGAGAGCTTGTTTGACAGATTTTGGTTCAGCAACAGTAAGCAACACCCTAGGTTTAAGTCTGGGCTGTTTGAAACCAGATTTGGCTCTAGTGGTCATGGAATGATGATTAACAGGAATAGCATCTACAGGAACAACCCTGTTAGGTATGACAGCAACAGCCTCAGAGGAGGTAGACTGACTGGTAGAATTGCTGGAGTCAGCAGTGCCACTGAAGGAGATTTCTTGAGAACTAGTGGCAACCTGAGTGTTGTGCTCAGAGGATGAAGAAACTGCAGAAGGAAATAGGCTGCTATAAGCCAAGGGAATAAGACTTGAAACAGAAGCCAAGGGTATAGGACTTGAAACATTAGGAGAAATAGGAGCTGAGGAAGATGATTCAGCCCCAGGTTTAGGAGATGTAGAGGTGGAAGAGGGAGAAGGAATAGAGAACATAGGTAAAGGGGGGAGAGAGAGAGAGAGAGAGAGAGGGAGGATGAGGCATTAGGACTGATTTTAGGTTTGGTAGAAGAAACACTACAAGAAAACAACACTTTAGCGTCGGCCAAAAGCCGTCGCTAATTGACTAAAAACTGAAGCTACAAACGCTTAGCGTCGGTGTCGGGGCTGTCATTTTAAACCCCGAAGCAAAGGTAGTGATGGGCCGACGCTACCTCTAGTGTCGGCTTTAAGCCACGCTAAGTGGGCCACTAAACATGCTCCAGAGGTCTACGGTTTACACCATTAGCGTCGGTTTTATTCAACGCTACGGTGTGCCACATGGTCATTTATGATTAGGTCCCCTTTTTTGATACTGTATTTCATCATTAGCGTCGGTTATGCGCGTCGCTACACTAAGCAACGTGTCCACTTGCCATTGGCTGTCTCCTAGATGGGAAATTTTTTTTTTATTATTAGCGTCGGTTTTAGCCGACGCTATTTTTTTTTGGTTCTGGCCAATTTTTATTACAGCTATATATTATTAATTTTGATTACGCTATTTTTTTCTCTTTTGGGTCTGACCAATTTTTGGTGACACCTATATTTTATAAATTTTGATTACACCTATAAATTATTAAATATGATACAATACTATTAAAAAAATATAATTTAACCGTTTTGAAATAAAAACAATAAATTGCAATATACGATACAATGCTAATAAATCTTCATAGTGATACATTACTTATAATCTAACACATAAGGTTACCAAAATAACACAATCCTAACACATGCCACAAAATAACATAATCCTAATACATAAGGTTACCAAAATAATACAGTCCTAACACATGTCAATGTGTACCAAAATAAGTATACTTATAAGTCAAACTAGACATAAGGTTAATCATAACACATCCTCCCGCAACATCTTCCTCATCCTACTCGTTTTGATCATGATCATCAGCAACATCATCTTCCTCATCCTCCTCATCCTCCTACAACATTTAATTAGTAAAAATTCATAAAAACTCATAAAAACAACAGGACCATTTATGTCTGCTATTGACAACTCATAAAAACTCAATAAATTAAAAATGTTACATTAATTGCTTTGAATGTGGTTCAGAATGTGAAGGTGGATATACTTTAGTTAATTTCATTCACTATGCGTAATTAAAATGACCAACAACTACAAAAGGTAGTATATATACTTTTTCTCTTTCAGTCACTATGTTCAGTGTTTACTATTATCGTGCAGACTCATAGGCTCACATATAATTTGTATAAGAAACTCAACGAAAGCATAAGATGTGATATGACAGAAGTAAATGCAGCAATATGGCTATGTATGCAGCAAACATGACTAGTGCATAATTTATTCAGATCAAGCTTATTAAAAAGAAGTCAAAGGAGTAGTAAAAGTACCGAGTAGTTATAATGAGCATGTTCACTCGAAGGAGCACTAGAAGAACCCGGCTGACGAGACTGAAACATTTCAAACATTTTCCTAAGATCTTCAAATTGCTTTGCCAATTCATCTGTCCGCGCATTAGCTCGTGCAGCTTCCGCTTCAGCTCTGGCAGCCTCTTCACGTGCAGCGGCAGCTTCAGCTCTGGCAGCCTCAATGGCTTCGCTATCTGCTTCTCTATTGGGGTTTGTAACAGACACTTGTGTCAAAAAGCTCACTCCATCTCTTACGTTGTGCGCCAATTGTGCAACTCCATAACACCGACCCCGTGTTTTACCTCCGACAACGTCTTTCCACATTTGTATTCTTGTTGATCCATCCACATCATTACCAGTTTGTGTGGCTTGTGTAAGACTACTCACATATGTTTCCTATACAACATAAGATTAATGTGTCAAAGAATGAATACATCATAATCAGAAATGCAGAAAACAGAAATGTACACATTCAGAGCCAGTTTGAGATTCATGTGTAATGAGGAACAAGACAAATCTACATTAATAATAGTTAGCATTACATATAAAAATTGGTCAAGGATCTTTCTTTGGCAGAAATATTCTCCCTGTTGATCAAAAGAACAAGGTATAAAATATTTTGGATTTTTCTAATTGTAGATTTATATTTAGACACAAAACTTCTAGAGAGGAAAAAATATAAGGATACTGTAAAACAATTCAATGTGATAGCAGCTTCTTGGATTCAATTTATGATACATAGTTCAAATGGATTTCATTAATTTAAAAACATATAGTTTTACATCTTTGGCTTTTTTTTAGTATATATAGATTGAACTCACTGCACCATTAGAAGTTGCAAGCCAGTGTCCATTAAAATCTTTCAAGTTCTTGAAAACAAAAGAAATTCTAACTGGTTTCTATGATATCAAGGCTGGACATGCAAACATTCGTACACCATGGTGGTAAGGCTCTATCTATTAAAAGATATACTACTTGGTTTGAACACTCTAGCAAGGAACAATTTTGAAGCCTTAATGAACTTACATGTGTTGTCGCTGCACGCTCGTCAACCCACTCCCCATTCTTCTTTTTATGGGTGGCAATGAAGAGCTCATCCGGATGTGCGGGTCGCTTGAGTTTTTTAGCCTATAATTAAAGACAATATATATAGTCATGTATATTGGATATAATTATACTAACGCATTTTAATTACAAATATAATACATACCAATTCAAGTGCAACATCATGGTGAGCTTTACGGCCAGACGTATGGACTGCCCCACCTCTACTTGATGATCGATTAGTCTTATTTTGTTTGGAGACATCTTTGAACTCTTTTGTCTTCCACTTCTCAAAAAGAAACCTCCATGTATCTACACCCATCCAAGGCGGCTTGCATGCTTTCTCTTTAGCCTTTTGCAATATATCGCGCAGTCGTGCAACACATCTTTTATGAAACAAGTATTCCATTTTAGCATCATCGCAACGGTCCCAGCTTACAAGCGACTGACAAAATATACAAATAATAAATTAAACTCAAATATACATTATAATCAAACTAGTAAGGAAGAAATTACATGTCTTACTTTAAACATGTTGAACCATTCATTTCTCTCTTTTTCTCTTTTCTCGCATTTAAGCTCACTATAATTAAAAAAAGTACCCCGGTAAAGCTTTTCTATAACTTTTCTGCACATTTCGGCAACAAGATATCCTGGACTTAACCTACAAAGTAAAATAACCAATCAAACATATCAGGAACTGAACATGATTAAAACTCATGATCAATATTCACTTGTATGATCCTAAAGCAGATTTAAAGCAATAATCTAACAATCAACAGCTTGTCAGGAAATTTGAACTAGCTTTGATAGTACATTAGTCCTCAAGGTCAGTGAAACATGTGCAAGCAGGAAAATATCAAACAATATAGTGATTATGAAAATAAAGTTGCAATCAGAATTGCAAATGACCCGTTGTCACATAATTCATGTTGTCTTCAACTAAATTCCTTGTCATGAAAAAAAGTTTAAAAAACTATAACCACTGTCAAGTATCCAAAAATTAATTGCAACAGAATTGATATATCAATTAATCCATGCCCAATAACATGTTTCTACAAGTAAATTATTGAAAAACAATTCAGGATTAATATCTGTTTAACTTGATAAGATTCCTTATTATGTTCCGAAGAGGCTTAAACTAGAAATTTGATCTAAGCTGTAGACTAGCCAACGATCATTTTTCTACTACTTTGCAAATGTCAGTGGTCAGCAATGCTGAATGAGTTCCAGATAACTGCCCCTGAACATAGTTCTCCACCACCCTCTTTTCTTTTTTTTATTCTAATTGTTAGAATCAAATCCAAATATTTATTATTAGGATTAGAATTAGCAACTAATATCAATGAATATTTATTGTATTTATTCTATATGCTATTATAAATAGAGGCCAGTGTAGTCTGATTTAGACACAGAAAATCAAATTCAACATTAACATCCCTTCTATCATGTGAAAAGTGAAATACAAACATATGTAGAATAGTCAGTCACTCAGAATATGTCATACTGCAAAGTTATAGAAACTTTGTACAAGTTGCCTTGCATAATTATTAATTTCTTTATTATGACTTCTTAAGTTCTACCATATATACATCTTCCAGTGTCATGATATATGAACAGTATCGGTGTTAAGTTGCCCCAAATTAATCACTCCTACCATAGGATGTTTGATTAATTTTTATGTGGTGATTAGACTGAAACTTAACAATTTCAAAATATTAGAAACAATTAATATAAACACAAACTACACACTTATGTAATGGTCAACAAACGTAATTTATTTAAAGTGTGCTTACTCAGTATCTTCCACAATATAGATCTTCGGTCTTTGCCCATCAACTTGTTCTTCTTGTTCCTCATTAGAAAGTGCTTGGTCCCCCTCTTCTTGACTGCCCTCTTCTGTGGAGTGACGGGGAGGAATTTGTAAAACACGATGAGTATATCCCGGGGTAGGAATGAATCTGAATTCCTCAGAAGTCGGGATTGATGGTTCAGGCTGATCAGCAGGTGGCGGTGTTGGGTTTGTCTGAATAGGTGGTGGTGTTGGGTTTGTCTGATTCATTGAAGTAGGATGGGAAGGAGAGGGTGTTGGGGTTGTCTAAATTGGTGGTGGTGGTGGGTTTGTCTGAGTCTTTGAAGTAGGGTGGGAAGGAGACGGTGTTGGGGTTTTCAAGGTCTTTGATGGAGGCTGCCAAGGTGGTGGTGTTGGATTTGTCTGAATCGGTGGTGGTGTTTTAGTTGACTGAATCGGTAGTGGATGTTTTCTCTGAGTAGGTGGTGGTGGTGGTGGGTTCTTTGAACCATGTTTCATATGGACCATGCGAAAATTCTTTATAGCAATACTTCCAGGTGGAATTTGTCGTTGACGGCATAACCTGTCAACAAAACTTTTGTACAAAAGTAACATTATGAATAACATTAGCAAAAATGCACCAAAAAATATTAAATAGCAAAGAAACCAACTAGTGAAAAGATTAATCCATCTTACTTAGTCGTGCTCGATGGTGCTTTTCTCTTTCCGTTTTGGCCAGTCATTTGAATAGAAGCTAACTATAAAGCTGCCAATAATAAAATTTTATATATAACATTTTCACATATCACATCATTAGTATACACTTAGTATATCAGATCATTAGTATATCATAACATTTTCGCAATTCTAATAAGTTAAAACAGCAATAGGAACCACAATTAAACAAGTCCTACAATTAAATAAAATGTAGTAAATAAAATTGCGGCAGCAGGATCCACAATTAAACAAGTCCTACAATTAAACAAAATTTAGTAAATGGAATTGCGGCATCAAGTCCTACAATTAAACAAAATTTAATACAAAGAAACTAAAACATGAAAAGATTATGAACTACTTATCTCTATTAAAATGTTCTTTCAAATCTCTACTAACCAACAAAATAAAAATATAGAAACACAAGATAAAAGGTTCTCTTAATCTTGAGTCATTGGGTCAGTTGTCATTGTTATCTCAACCTCGTCGTTAATTAACCCCCCATCGGCTAAACCACGTATTTGTTCAACTTCTGTAATAGGCACAACTGGTAACATATCTTTGGATTGATAAGGTATTTCATCCACGGTGTTGTCTATCTCGACATAACCCCTTGGTTTTGTGGTGATTGCTGAACACCATCCACGCATATTTCTACACGTTTCTGGATAAGGGACATAATACACCTGTTTTGCTTCTTGTGCAAGAATGAACGGGTCATACTGACGATATCGCTTATTCATCTTAATGTCAACAATATTGTACTCAGTAATAACTTTTGTGCCACTATTATTTGTTGGATTAAACCAATCACAATAAAATAGAGCAATCTTGTTGCTAAAGCCAATGTATTCCAATTGAAGGATACGTTAGATGATGCCATAAAAATCGTTTTCTCCTCCATTTGTAAGACCTTTAACATATACCCCACAATTAGTAGTCTTTTTACCATGACTCCATTCTTGAGTGTGAAACTTGTACCCATTAACAAAGTATATGTTCCATGATGTTGCCTTCGGATTTGGACCAAGAGCTAATGCCTTCATGTGTGGACTAGTTGTTCCATTCCTCTCATCATTCACCTAAAAAATACATCTAACCTTAGAGATAGTTTATTGTCAACCACATAATATAAATGGTGAGAAATATACTAACATAGTCCTTTAGCCATGAAGGAAATTGCTCGTGTATAAGACCAGAAGCATCATCCTCATTGATAGAATGATATTGCATGAATATTCTGACACAGGCCATTAAATTTATGAGTATATATATCCAAAATGGTTGACAACAACACAGTTGTATTAAAAAAATGTACTTACTCGAGATACGGTTTAACCTCGTCACAATTGATTAGGACGTGCACGTGAGCAGACTTCCATTCCTTATCAATCACCCAATAGTCACGAGATTTTCCACTAGGATGGCCACATTTGCTAAAAATTGAAAGTGTTGGTTGGGAATTCTCATGATCTGGTCGAGGATCATTCCTTAAACTTGTACTTGGAAACAAACTAAAGGTCTTGAAATAGTGAGAGAAAAATGAGTAGTTTCACGGTGCAAGTAGGCAGTGCATATTGAACCTTCGACCCTAGCTTTATTTTTCACCGAACGCTTGAAGTCTCCCATCAATCTACACATTAAAAGATTAAAAGATGTTTTTTTAATTAAAATAATCTACAAAAGTTGAACATCATTTACCTTTCAAATGGATACGTCCAACGATATTGCACAGGACCACCAAGGATTGCTTCATTAGGTAGGTGAATCGGGAGATGTTCCATTGAGTCAAAGAAACCTGGAGGAAAAATTCTTTCAAGCTTGCATATGATGATGGTAATGTTCTGTTCCAACCTAACAAGGTCTTCCAACTTCAACGTATTACAACACAAGTCTTTGAAAAAACGACTTAACTCAGTTAGCGGCTTCCATATCTCGGGAGGCAAGGAACGAAAAGCAATTGGAAGAAAACACTCCATGAAAACATGACAGTCGTGGCTTTTCATCCCCTTCATCCTACCCTTGGTGACATCAGCACACCTAGAAAGATTCGAGGCATAACCATCGGGCATTTTTAGTTCCTTAATCCATCTACATACTAACTTTGCCTCTTCAGATGTCAAAGAAAATTTGCCTTTGGCTTAGCCATCTTTCCATTAGGTAGAGTAACCATCTCTAAATCCCCGCGTAAACAATTAAGAGGTAAATCCAATCTTGCTTTCTCATTGTCCTTTGTTTTTGTAGGATCATTCATGACAGTGTAAAACACATTATCAAATACATTTTTCTCTATGTGCATCACATCAAGGTTGTGCCTTAACAAGTTGCCCTTCCAATATGGAAGATCCCAAAATATACTTCTTTTGATCCAATTATGTTTTTTGCCATACCCTGGAAATTTGGAGGCCCAATCACTGTCTGTAACTTTTGGAAAATCACGAACTGCTTCCAAGACATCATGGCCGGTAAACATATATGGTGGTTTTTTTTTTCTTAATCGTGTCTTTTGCAAATCTTTTTTTACTTTTTCTAAACGGATGATCCATTGGTAAAAACCTACGATGACAATCAAACCAACAACTTTATCCACCATATCTTAAGGTGAAAGCATCTGTACTGTCCATGCAATAAGGGCATGCTAATCTACCTTGTGTCCCCCATCCAGACAACATACCATATGCTGGAAAATCATTGATCGTCCACATTAAATGCGCTCTCATTACAAAATTTTGTTGCATAGAGATATCATAAGTCACAATGCCATCTCTCCACAAGCGCTACAAATCATCTATCAAAGGTTGCAAGTAGACATCTATTTTAGCTTTCGGATTATACGGTCCACGTACAAGACAAGTCAAGAACAAGTGTGGTTTGGTCATGCACATTTCGGGAGGGAGAATGTAGGGTGTGACTATTATCGGCCAGCATGAATATGGAGTACTAGAGGCTTGAATGTAAGGGGTAAACCCATCCGTACATAAACCCAATCTTACATTTCTTGGGTCACTAGCATAATCGGGATAAACTTCATCGAAGTGTTTCCATGCTTTTCCATCAGATGGGTGACGTAAAATATTTGGATCGCTGGGGTTCTCACGATGCCATCTCATTTGAGCTGTAGATTCCTTTGAAGCAAAAAGTCGTTGTAACCTAGGAATGATCGGAAAATAGAACATTCTCTTCACTGCCACATCTTTGTATTTTCCCATTCCACACTTTCGTGGAACATACCTAGCAGCTCCACAAACTCTACATTGAGTTAAAGTTCTATCTTCTTTAAAATATAATAAGCATCCATTCACACAACAATCAATTTTCTCAACCTCTAATCCTAACTTAGACACCAACTTCTTCACTTGGTAATATTTTTCAAGTAAGCATCCTTTAGTTGGACAAACATCGATTAGCATTTGGGAGAAAAAATCCATGGCCTTTTGAGGAACATGCCAATTAGACATGGCACCCAATAGCTTAACTGAAATAGATAGTCTGGATTCAGAAGCTCCCTCATAAATCGGTTGGTTTGCAGAGATCAATTCATCATAAAATTGTTGAGCTTTTTCATTTGGTACCTCACCCTCACTAACTATTTCATTTTCCATATCAGCATTCACATTTGGGGCATTAACAGATGGCCTGAAAACATCAGAGATCATTTCATTCATTGCATCAAATTGTTCTTCATCACCTGTATTATCTCGACTAGTATTCCCGCCGCTACTAGAATGACCATCAATGTCCAAACTTTGATTCGCTTCTCCATGATCAATCCATGTATAATAGTTGGGAAAAAAACCATATTTGTACAAGTGATGTTTGACCACATTAGGCGTCTTCAAGAGAATGGAGACGCATTTTACACAAGGACACCTTATCCCCCCTCGTCTAAAAATTGTGGTCGATTCATGGCTTTATTGACAAAATCTTCAACTCCACTAACAAATTCATCTTTCAAACCATACCTATCGGAGTTTACTCTATCATACATCCAACTTCGATCCATTTTCTACATTAAAAACAAACATAAGTTTATCTTTTCCAAAGAGATTTATCTATTTCTCAAAGTACTAAAGATTAAATCCAAGGAACCCTCTTTGCGTCAGAAATGAATACAACACGCAACCAACACAATTTGTACATGAAAGCAATTTAAAAAACTACATACTAAAACATAGTCAAATATCTTATACAAGTTTGTATGGTACAGTAGCAAAGAAACGATGACTATCAACCGCAGTAAAGAGAATCGAAACTAAAACATAAGAAATCTAACCGTGACGATGATGAAGTCCTTGTCGGTTCAGACGGAAGAAATCGAAACTCCAATTTAGGGATTCTTTTCAAAAACTGCAATTTGTATAATACAACAAAATTAAAAAAGTCATGTGACTCGTTATAAAAAAATCCGTAAAACAGAATTAAAAAAAATTCAACCACCAATAATAGTGATTTCCAAAGTAACTTTCACTAAGATACCTAAGCTGCAAAAATACAGAAGAAATGAGAGAGCATAAGAAGGTAAATAGCTAAGTAAGTGGGGGCATATCATACACAATTAGTTCCGATCATATAAACACCAATTGTATCTAATCAACAATATAGAATCATAAAATTATTGGTTTTTGTTGGTCTTGTTCTTATACTTCTTAAATTATTGGTGCAATAAATGTTAGATTAGCTTAACAAGGTTAAAACACATGAGTAGCATAGAAAGATATTTATGTCTTTTACTGTGTTAAATCTATCATCAATCTTCATAATCTAAGTTCATAAACAAGAGTTCCAAATACTAAAACAATAATTGTAATAAGTTCAAAATAGTAATCAACTCAAAACAGCCCCATAATCTAAGTTCATAAACAAGAGTTCCAAATACTAAAACAAGAATTGTAATAAGTTAAAAATAGTAATCAAATCAAAACAGCCCCATGAGCCAGCATCAATTCAGCATTAACAAATACAAAGCATGGAGCTTCCAAAACAGCCCCAAACAAACATAAATTATCAAGCCATGTCCAGATAAAATTGATACCTCGAACAAGTCATACGCATACCATTCAAGTCATTTTTTCATGCACAATTCAATTCCAACTTATTAGAATATACTGGTATAGAATATACTAGTATAGAATATACCTCTGTTTGTTAGGATAGGGATGACCTCATCTAAGAGATGTTAGGAGTTCATTTTATTAAACTTGTGTAAACTAGAGAGTGCTCTGGTTTAAGTGGAACAAAACATGATGAGATAGATGGTTTGTGCTTGCAACCACAAATGTTTAGAATAGTAAATGAAAAAGAAAGTCTGATTTTATTTAATTAAGGAATTAAAACAAGCTTGGTAGATTTTGTGATAATGTTTGAATTTCCTAATTAATACGAGGCTGAATAGACGAACACACAAACATACATACCACACCCGATCATGATCAATATAAACCTTAATTGATATAAATATTTAGCTATCGCTTCAGATAGATTTTCTTCTGCTAAGATTCTAAGTTGCTATACTGTAAAAATAACATTATTAGATGATCATACAAGGTTGGTATTCGTAACATAACTTTTATAGTGCTTTGTGTAACTCGAGCTTAGCTACGAAAATTTCAGTAGGAATATCAAATGCAAAACTGATATCGTGAACCGACATTGCAGACTGAAATTCATAGAATCATGAAATATTTATGTGCAACCACAGTTGTGAAACATGAATAAAAAAGATAGTAATATCATGGAAAAATTCAAAAAGTAACACAATGTAGAAAAAATTATAAATTATCAGTTGCTAAAAACAATGCACAAAGGTGTGAAAAAATAGGAAGTTGCATCCTACACAAACAATAACTTTGTACTTTAAAATATTAAAGAAACAGTATGAAGTTTTAGAGGTGTGAAAATATGAAGAAATGCTCCCACAACAGCCAAAATCAATACTACTCATAACTACTCTGTTACATATCTGTAGTTAAGTTTTATCTCGTCCGGCTAAAGTGGATACCACTAATGGAAACTTTCATTTACGACCATAACAAACTCACCTAATTACCAAATAACCTGATGTTTGTACTCTGTAATAGATCAATTGCTAATTAAACTGATGTCTGATTATGTAACAGAGTTATAAATACTCATTCGGTTGAGTATGGTAACAGACTTTATCACTTGAAACTATTCCAAAACAGAAATTGAATCTACTCTCTTTCAGTTTTCTTCAGTTTCTATGTTTCCTTATAAATACTCATAGTATATGAATATGAGTGTGATTCAATCCAAATATATCTATCATGAGTGTGATTCAAACTTGTCTCTCAGGTTTTTTTCATATCAATATCTTTGTTTCCTTTCAGTTTCAGTCAGTGAAGCAAGTACACATGATAAATACTAAAAAAACATACACAAATCATATACTAATAGCATTGTTTTCTGGTGTCTGTCATATCATTTTGCAAAAGTTGTTAACATTTTGTATACTAGTGTTGAGTTGCAGCAAAAGTTGTGAACAAGATTTTACTTTGAAACTAAACAAAACAATAAATTGAAACAAGAAATCAAAACCTTGAGACAAATTATTGAAACAACAGATCAAAACCGAACTAATTGAAACAAAGAATTAAGGGAGAGAAGAAATGTAGAGCTTACTTGAGAAAAGAGAAAGGTAAAGAAGGGTCTGGTGAGCTGATTGGAAGAAACTGAACTCCAGTCACGTCGTTACGGCTCCAGTCACATTCAACTACAATACCATTCTGATTAAAACATCTGAAACGATGAGAAAGCGATGAGAAAGCAATTTTGAGAAGCGATGAACTGAAACGATGAGAAAGCGATGAATATGAAGCGATTTTAAGATGCGTTTAGGGATTTTGTTTTTCAAAAGCGTTGAAAGCGATGAACTGAAACTTGCATTTGAGGATGAACTCTGCGTTGAATCTGAAGCGATTTTGAGATGCATTTAGGGTTTTTGTTTTTCTTAAGCTTTGAAACGATGAAGAAACGAAGAAACTGGGTGAAACTGAAGCGATGAAGCGTTTAGGTGAACTTGCAATCTGAAACACATTGTTTTACATTATTTAGTTTTAATTAAAAAAATAATATATAAATTATATTTTAATTCAACTTTAAATTAATGTTAGTAATTTAGTTTTTAGTTATAAATTAACTTTTAATTCAAAATTACAAATTTACTTTTAGTTATAATTTATAGTTATATTTTATAAATGTTTTTATAAATTAATTTTATTTTATAAACTTTTAATAATAATTTATAAATTAATTTTTAGTTATAATTTTTAATTTATAATTAAAAATTTTAGTAGTTTTAGTTTTATTTATAATTAATTTTAGTAATTTATAATTTGATAACTTTAGTAGCTTTAGTTTGTTAATTCTTAAATTTTATTTTATAAATTATATTTTAATTTTAATATATATAATTTTTAGTGGTTTTTTAATTTATAGTTAAAAATAATTAAATAGAAAATTATTTAACAAAACGAAACTGGTGGGGGAAAATGAAATTATTTCGCACCAATATTAGCGTCGGCCTGGACCGCCGCTAACTTGAAAATTAAATAATTATATAAAATAATAAATAAAAGGGAGGCAAATGGAACTGATGGGGGGAATGAAATTATTTCACACCAATGTTGCGTCGGCCTGGACCGTCGCTAACTAGAAAATGAAATAATTATATAAAATAGTAAATAAAAGGGAGGCAAATGAAAATTGTGGGGGGAAATGAAATTATTTTGCACCAAAGTAGTGTCGGCCAAGACCGACGCTACCATTGAGTTTATGGAAAAAAATATAAACAAGTTGTTTTTCTAAGTAGCGTCAGCTACGTGCAACGTTAGTGCAATGCAAGTAGCGTCGGAGTCGGGGCCGACGCTAAATAATTGCAGCTAAATTGTGATTTTCTTGTAGTGAAAAAAGATCCAATTAAGGAAACCTATACTTATTAAATAACACATCTTTTGAGAGGTGGATTACCCTAAAAGCAGACCACTACAAGAAATAGTTGAATTTGCCAGGGAATTTAGTCAGGGGTAAAACACTTCACAAATATTTAAGGTTGCTTGGGGCAAAGCCCCTCGCAAAGCGCAATTCAGAAAAGCAGAAAGAAAAAAAATATTAGCTTGGGGTAACCCCTCGCAAGTTAGAAAGAGGGAAAATTTAAAATTTGAAAAAAGCTTTTTCCGAGGGGCAACCTCTGGCAAAGGGAATTGGCGCTAAAAAGTCAAATCTGAGGCAGAGATTAGCGAGGGGTCACTCCTCCCAAAAAACTAGTAGGAATTTAGCGAGGGGATACCCCACGCAAATTGACCCACTCCTGCTCTTGCAGACTGCGCGTGTCAGTTTGTCTTTCCCATGCAACTTTTTAGCGAGGGGCTGCCCCAAGCTACATTTGTCCGTTTCATTAGCGAGGGGTCCCCCCTCGAAAATATCGGCAACATTAATTACTGCGCAACAACTCACCGCTTCATGTATTATTATTTATTTCTGCTGGTTCTTCCCTTCCATTCCCTTAACACTCTCTCAGAATTCTTCTCCCTTCATACTCTCTTCTTCTTCCCTTCCTTAAAATTATATTTCATCTT
This sequence comes from Vicia villosa, assembly GCF_029867415.1. NCBI lineage: Eukaryota > Viridiplantae > Streptophyta > Magnoliopsida > Fabales > Fabaceae > Vicia > Vicia villosa. The sequence goes on along the minus strand of NC_081183.1, from coordinate 43,056,786 downwards.
CTTCCACTCAGGTGAGCAATATTTTGTATAAATTTATTTCTTCTTCTTAATTATTTTGTATATGATAATTTTATTTTTAGAGTTAATTTGTAAGCTAAATTTTGGTTTTATTTCTTGTGTTTCATGTATCAACTGATTTAGTTAAAGAGAGCAATTTGGGATTAAAAGCATCAAGAACACGACAATTTGTTCATCAATTCCAGGTACACATTAATAAACCTTTTATATATTTTGTGTGTATATTTAAAAGGTATAGATATATTAGATATATATTTAGTGTTTATATATTTGATTTTGGGTGTTTTTCCTTTTGTATAATAATAATATAAACTATTTTTTTAAAATTAATTTCGAAATAATTGTTAATTATTAGATATTTATATGATATTAACTGTTACATAAAAGCTGTATATTGTGTTGATTTATTGTGTTGATTTATTGTGTTGATATTAAAGTGTATATATTGTGTTGACTAACAGTTAAATAAAAGCTGTAAATAAAAGTTAATGTTTTAAAGTTAGATTTATTGTGTTGATATTAAAGTGTGTACGTTGATTTTAAGATTGTCTATTTATTAATTTCAAAAAATGATATCTTTTTATTTTAGAAAAAAAGCTGTATATAAAAATGATATCTTTTTATACTATAAACATATTTCTTTATATAGTGTAAACATATTTCTTTATATAAATTAGTTTAGTTAAAAAAGTATATATTAAATAATTTAAAAAACAGTATATTAAAATAAATAAAAAACAGTATATAAAAATAATATGTTTTAAACACTATCTTATATATTTTAAATAGTTTAAAATAATATATAAAAAACAATGATTAAAAATAAACTATGTGTTTTTAAAAATTAATACAGAATATTTATTTATAGTTTAAATCAAAACAATGATATCTTTTTATTTTAGAAAAAAAGCTGTATATAAAAATGATATCTTTTTATACTATAAACATATTTCTTTATATACTGTAAACATGTTTCTTTATATAAATCGGTTTATTTAAAAAAGTATATATTAAATAATATAAAAAACAGTATATTAAAATAAATAAAAAACAGTATATAAAAATAATATGTTTTAAACACTATCTTATATATTTTAAATAGTTTAAAATAATATATAAAAAACAATGATTAAAAATAAACTATGTGTTTTTAAAAATTAATACAGAATATTTATTTATAGTTTAAATCAAAACAAGAAACAGTATTTTATTTATAGTTTATATAAAACAGTTTATTTAAAAAAGTATATAAAAAATAATATAAAAAACAGTATATAAAAATAAATAAAAAAGAGTATATAAAATTAAATAAAAAAACAGTATATATATAAAAATAATATGTTTTAGAGAAGAGTATATAAAAAAAGTAGTATAACATTTTGCATAATATAAAAAATAATATATATGTTGTAAAAAGTATATTTTGTATATAATATAAAAAAGTACTCCACAAAAACAATACGTTTAAAAAAAAGTATATAAAAAAAAATAGTATATTAAAACTCCTCACAAATTTATGTGGTTTTTTGTTTAAATTTTTTTAAAAAGCATTAGAAATATATATTCATATAATAGTTTAAAAAACAATATATATTTAAAAAATTAAAATAAAATAAAAATTATATTTGATAGTTTATATTATATATATATATATATATATATATATATATATATATATATATATATATATATATATATATATATATATATATATATATATATATATATATATATATATATATATATATATATATATATATATATATATATATATATATATATATATATTTGATAGTTTATTGTTTGTAATAAAAAATAGTATATAAAAACAATATATTATATTTGATAGTTTAAAAAATTAATTTTGTACTTTTAAACTTAAAATTATATTTGATAGTTTATATTATATTTAATATATATATTTGATAGTTTATTGTATGTAATAAAAAGTAGTATATAAAAACAATATATTTATTAACATGATTCACATGTGCAGTATGGAACATTACCAATTCTATCGTAGTTGGATGTATGATAGAATGTTTCCTGGACGACGTGGGCTTAAACCACTTTTAATGGAAGGAGTTGCCGCGTTTCTCTCGTATGCGTTTGCTCAAGAATGTTGTCGCAGGGAAGGAGGGGTAAGGTGTCAGTGTTTAAAGTGTGGTTGCAGAAATATTATTAGTGACCCTAGTGAAGTGAAACGTCACTTGGAGAGAGTGGGTTTTAGGCCAAATTACTGGGTTTGGACATCTAATGGGGAAACAATGCAGGAGATGAATATAGAGGCTTCTAGCAGTCAAACACATATAGAACCTGATATAAATAGAGTTGATCCAGGGAGTAGTTCATCACATATGCAATGCCAGGAGCAATTTAATATCGTCGAGGAGATGTTCACTGACGCATTAGGGGTGAATGTGGCGTATGATGAACCACAAGACTTAGATGGGGAAGAGCTCCCGAATGAGAAAGCTCAAAGGTTTTATCAGCTGTTGAAAGAAATAAATATACCATTGTTTGAGGGGTCTTCTGACTCTAAGCTATCAATGTGTGTGAGACTTTTGGCTGCGAAATCAAATTGGAATGTTCCTGATCAGTGTTTAGAATTCTTTGCGAGATTGATGTTGGACGCGACTCCTGTGAAAGAAAACATGCCTACAAGTTATTATGATGCAAAGAGGTTGGTGTCGAAGTTGGGATTAGAAGTAAAAAAGATTGATTGTTGCATTAGAGGTTGCATGTTGTTTTATGACAACGAGTTTGGTACAAATGATGGGGAATTGGAGGAATGTAAGTTTTGTGAGAGTCCGAGGTATTTAGTTAGCAGTAAAGGAGTTAACCAAAGGCAAAATCGCATTGCAACAAAATCTATGTTCTATCTACCAATAATACCTAGGTTGCAAAGAATGTTTGCATCAATGCACAGTGCAAGCCAAATGGCATGGCACCATACAAACAGAATTAGTTCAGGCATGATGCGACATCCAGAATACAAAATGACTTTTAGAAGATTGTTCATTGATTTGAGTTTTTCCCAAAGATCCTAAATAAGAATAAAAAGAAAAACATAGTCAAATTTCCCAAAGATCTAAAGAAGAATACGTTGTACTTGTTGTTGAAACAGTGGGTCGTTGAAATGTATAACCAGTAACAAAAAAATGAAACCCACCAGAAGCAACGATAGTTACTGCAAGGGGAACAACATAATTGTTTCTTTGAGATTCATCGTTAAGAGGCCTCACCAAAGAACGTCTTGAAGATAAATTCAAAACACCAGACGAAACATGAGTCAATGAAATAACATGTATTGGATGGGGAAAAATTTAGATAAGCGGTTTCAGAAAAACCCAACATTAAAAAACCTGACATTATACTTTTGGGTAGTGTAATGAGACAAGTAAACTATAAATAATCCATAATTTCATAGTACAACATGATACCTTAATACCATTACTACAAAAAAGCTATTTAATAGCGTTTTTTTGTTTTTGTTTTTGATAGCGCTATTAACCACGGTGCTATTGTAAATATTTTTGTTTGATAGCACTTTAAAAGCGCTATTATAGTACTAGTAATTAATAGCATTTTTCCAAAAGTGCTTTTATAGTTCTAGTATTGCATTTTTTGAAAAGCACTACAGAAGTAGACATTTTGGGTTTTATAATACGCATTTTGCTTTGATTTTGGTAGCACTTCCAAACAAAGTGCTATTATAAGGCACGTGTTTGATAGAGCTTTTCAATAAAACTGCTATTATAGTATGTTTCATTAATAGAATTCTCTCTACAAAACGCTATTGTAGTACTGTTTTTTTATACACAAAATCATTCTTTTGGTATATATATATTTATATGGAATTTGAATTTTATGACATAAAAATTCATTAAAAAAATATTAACCAACTATATAGATCAATCTACACTACATAATAGTGGTAAATGATAACAAACAAATTAGCAAACCATATTCAACATTGATCTCAATGAAAATAAGCTAAAACTTTTGCCACAAGTTATTAATTGGTCCAACTAAGAGTACATCAAACTAAATTCCAAATAAAAAGTACAATCACTTAGTTAGGCATATTCTCTAAACTAAATAAAAAACAAGAAATGACAACAAAACAACATCAAGTAGTAACCACTTCGCGAAACAAAGCACTTCCGAATCCAGATATATAATCACTTTGCTAACTAGCTAGGCAAAATAACTGCTTCTTGTTTTCCTGTATCATAGAAAAAATATTGATTATGTATTGTACAATAATCTAAAAACCGAAACCTAAATATATATTTATATAAATACCAATATAATGTTCAATCAAGTGTATGTATATCAATGTATTGCAGTCTTATGATGAAAATATAACTTAGTTGATGTACAATCTTTTATGGCTAAATAACTAACTCAAAATTTAATCTTTTGAACCAAACAGAGTGAAGTATCATATGTATCAAATCATTTATCTCAAAATGTTTTCTCACACATCTCACATTTGAATAAAACACTCTATACTTATCTTCTGTAACATTTTGTAAAATACTCTTAATTTATGATATTCTACCAACTTCAATTTCCATAGAAAATTGACTCCAACTAAGCACATCACTAAAAGGTAAAGAGTAATTGTCACAAATTATCGCAAGTACACACCAAATCAAAATAAATTTAGGAAATTAAATGTGTTTCTTATGAGTTATGTATTTCATTTCACCAATTCAAAGGAAATATTTTAGTGAAGCAAGATCAATGGAAACAACAAGATAGAAATGAAAATGGCACAAGCAATTCAAACTTTTAATATGTCAGTAAGTTATTAAGTTTCTATATATTGTAGGCTTTAAAAAAAAACTCACCGAAAACATCATCCACCATATGTCATACCATAATTTTTGACCCCCCCTGAGATGTCACATCTCAACTACTCCATCAACTCAGAGCAGATACCCAGAGCAGTCACTTGTTCACCAAGTACTCAAATCAGGGTTTCAAGTCAGAAGATTCCGCCAAAGAATCAATCAATGATTCAAGTGATCCTCAACACAATCACAGTGGTAAAGATATTCCATTCATCTCCATATAACCTGAAATCTCAAGACATCAAGCCTCAGATCCATCAAGGTCACCAGATTAGGGTTTTGAGCCTGTCAGAGACTGAAATCAGGGCTTTCATTTGGGAAGACTCAAAAAGCTTCAAAGCATGATCCAAGGATCCCAAACATCCTAAAATGTTTCTTACATAAATATCCAAGGTAATATGTACTTCAATTCAATATCAACAACTCTCAATTTCATCTGATCCACATTTATGGGTTTTTACCTAGTTCACCTAGAAAGTTGACTTTTGATCAGGACATGGCTCCATGGCTCAAAACATGATTCAAGGGTCTTTAATTCAACAATATAATCCACTCACATCATAAATTTGAAAAGGAGAGCTTGATTAATTTGAAATCTCCAATAACACAGTTCATCTAGAAAAGTCAACTGCTGGAAATCACCTTTGAATTTTTGGAATTTTGGTCAACCATGAACTTCTAAGGATCAAAATCATCAACATATGATTATTAAGGTCAACCATAAACTTTTTTCATAACTTCATGGGCAAGTAACTTCAAAATTCAAGTACAAATTGAAGAAAACTCCTAACATGAAAGTTGTAGATCTTGATCCAATGAACAACTTTGTCACATGTAAAATTTTCACAAAAAGTCAACCATTTGAGAGATATGGGGGCACAAAGTTCCTGCCAGAGAACACTTAAGCATGAAACCCTGATTTTTTTCTCAACTTTATGGCCAATTGTCACCAAGATCCAAGATGAATCCTTCCAAGACCTTAACAAGTGAGTTGAATTATATCCTCTAAGCTTTCCAAAGATTCCTAAATCACTTATTAATTCAATTTGGGCAAGGAGTTACACATGTTCAAAATAAGGCATTTGAAGTTGGATTTCAAGGCATGACCAAATTTGCATTCTACCAATTTTGTGAAAGTGCCTCTACTAATTGGTGCATCAAAACTCATGAGATATCAGAAGAGATTGAGAGGAATCAAATGCATCATTACATCATTTTTTGGCTAGTTACACAAATTTCAAAACCATGTGATTATGTAATGATTACAAAATGGAATTTATGGAAAATTGGTGAATCATCAAAAGGAATCTTTCCAAGGCTAATTGGATTCTCCTACACATTAGAAATGACCTATAATATCTGGTGGAATCAAGGGCTAAGGCTTGATCAAGTGGAATCAAAATTTCATCATTGCATTTCAAAGATATTTCACATTTCTTCATGCATAAGTTTCTCTGCAAATGACATCACTAAGTTTGCCTAACTCTCTTACTATATTAGTCCAATTGCCTATAAATAAGAGGCTCTTTCTCATTCAAAAACACACAAAGAAACTTCATTTCTTGCTTTTTTCAAAATCTCTCTCTTTTCCTCATTTTTCAAAAGTCCATCGAGTGAAGAAGTCAATTCTTCAAACCAGGGCTTATTCATTGAAAGCGAGTGTTCTAACATCTCAAGGGCATTGAGTGGAAGTGATTCAAGTCCTCCTTGGAGCTCTGTAGCAGCTGGATCACCATAGTCAGTTTCAACTTGGAGCTTAAGCAAGTGGAGTCGAGTAGAAGAATTCAGAGGGTGTCAAGCCAATTGGAGTACATCAACATCTTCCTTGAGGTGTAAGGAAGCCATCCAGATGCTTGCAACACATATGTAACACCAAAATCATAATCTTCCATTTTCACTTCAAGCTTGAGCAAGTGGAGTCGAGCTGAGAAATTCAGGGTGATTCAAGGTGAAATAAAGATCACTTTAGCATCATTGAGGTACCAGGTAGCTTTTGCAATCATCAAATCATTACTGGGAGCCCTTTTCCATAGCCTTTGATCTTCAGTTTCAGAGACAATTAGGGTTTTCAATCAACAAAACCCAACATCCTTCAATCAAAGATCAATCTTTTCATTCAAGATTCATTGGGCCTCTAATAGAGTGTAAGTCCCAACCTCATTTTTTTTTCTTTCTTCTTAAATAAATCAATCATCTTCCTTCAACTATTTTCACAAGCAGTAATCAAATCATTTTGGGCCTCTTGATTTTTAAAGAGTATAAGACCCAATCCTTTTATTTTTAACTTTCAAATACATACAATTCAATTTCAAATATTTCATTGGGCCTCTTGATTTTTAAAAGAGTGTAAGACCCAACCCCTTTTGCTCTTGTACATACTTGTATGTTTTAAAATCTTGTTTTTTGTACAAACTCTCTAACCTGTTTTAAATCTCTAGTACTAAGAGGGGCATTATTCCTGGTGAAACTTCTCTTAGATCATTTGGGTCCCTCTTCTGAGGTATAATTCCCAAGCCTTCTCCTCTTCTATTTTCATTTGTTTTTTTAAAACAAACCTCTGGTACTAAGAGGAGCATTATTCCCGGTGAAACTGCTCTTAGACCTTTGGGGCCCTCTTCTGAGGTATAATCCCCAAACTTAAATTCTTCTGTTTTCAAATTCTTGAACTATTTTCGATTCAAATTCAACTGTTTTTCAATCAAAATTCTCATCTATTTTCAATTAAATCTTTCAACTAGTTTCAAAATAACTTCTCATTTGTTTTCAATTCAAATCTTTTGGGCTTCTCCTTGAGTATAAGTCCCAACTCTTCTTTCTCATCTTAGATTTTTGAACCTCTATTACAGTATAAGACCCAACACCTTTTGTTCATACTGTAAATAATCAATGGGCCTCTATTACAGTATAAGGCCCGACACCTTTTCTTTTCTTTTCAATAAAACATTCAACTGTTTTTTTAATAAAACATTCAACTGTTTTTTTCAATAAAACATTTAACTGTTCAATAAGGCTTTGTACATACATCATGGGCCTCCTCTTCATACTGTGTGTTTTTATAGCTTTCATTTAATGCTTTCAATATTTTTGTCAAATATAAACTGTGATTATATATTGTTTAGACCTCCGTCAGAGAAAAACATTAAGACAGATAAACATGTAAATACATTATAGGACCATGACTTGGGATTGAGGATTACTTCCCGGTGAAGCCTCTCCTGATTAGAACAACATAGATTCTTGCCACAAGATGAATTATTCCTGGTGAAACATCTTGAAACCCTTAGATCCACAATAGGGCATATCCACCTGAAGAGGATTAATTCCCGGTGAAACCTTCTTACCCCTTTTTCTTAGAGCCAAATTAGGCAAGCCAACTGTCATACCCAATGAAAGTGATCGAGGAGACATTTGGCTGCCGCGTGGTGTCATTAAGCACTAATTTGCCCTTAGAATCCTAGTTGAACTTGACTTTGGCCTATTAGAAAGTAGCGAGATGGCCGGCTTTGGATTCCTGACCGAAGCTGGTTGATACTCGATGCTACACTCATTGAGATCAATCTTTCAAGATGTTTTCGGTCAGCCACCCGAGCGCTGATTGAGATAATGCTTTCAAGAACGATCGTTGAGATGAGCACCATAGAACCCGGTTACTATTTTAGGACAGGTTGAACCAACTAAACTTCAGTGGGGAGGGTAGTTACCTATGGACTCCATGCAAGCCTTTAAACTTAAGGACACTTGTGTGACTTGATTGTTATATAATCGTCTGGTTTCCTTGCATGATTTGTTTATACCCTAACCGTTTGGTTCCCTCGCAGGATTTGTTTATACACTAACCGTTTGGTTTCCTTGCAGGATTTGTGTGTACGCTAACAACTTGAACTCTTTGTAGGACCTACTCGTCCTCATCACCTAACTAACCTTTTTCAAGGATCTCAATTATTTAGGGTGCATAGTTCCAGATGCCTTCAAAATCAAAGGTACCGTTCCTATCAAGGGGCAAGAGGATTTATTTTCCTTTAGCCATATGCCTTCAAACTCAAAGATACCGTACCCTAAATCAAAGGCTATGACCCACTGGATATGGTGAGCTTGATTCTTATATAAGACACTCGAAGATGAAAGTCAAAGGTCTTCAGACAAAGCTGCAACCAAATTCATTTCTAATGTTGTGAACTAGACAATGAGTTTCTCATATTCTTCCTCAAATCCCTAAAGCTGGATACCTACATCTCTTGTGTGACTTCGTCGGAATCTTATTCCTATAAGTAATCTAGAGTGTCCTGCAGGTTCAGACGCTAACGCTCAATTTGTTTTCCACTATGGGGCACTTGGCCATTTGGTTGATGATTTTTAGCCATTCGGTTGATGATTCAAGACCTAGTAGATACGAAGGTTATCACATTCACACCTGCAAGCCAAATTTGAAGTTTTCCTTCGACTCAACGGATCTTCTGAAATAATAAGTCCATACAGAGAAAATATCCTCAACATTGAAATCTCTATATCACCATGCATGTTCATGCGTAATCTATCTTGTTTTGATTCAATACTGTTTATATGTCATACTTGTTTGTTTTGAACTATAATAATAATGCATTGAATATGTTTGTATTGAAAAAAAATTCATTTGCTCTCGCTCTAACATGTTTTTATTTTCTTGTGATGCCAAACTCTTGACGACAAAGCATGATAACTTCGAATGGAGAATGACGGACACATAATACTCATAATCTCAAATGGTGTGCTTTCGAGTAAATCCCCTGTTGATGATGTACAGGCATTGTTTCAAATCCCCAAACACTGGAGATATAAGGAAGTTAATCCCTTGTCAACCCCTTTGATCCTTGAAGTAGGAGTTTCTTTTCTATATGAAAAACCCTCATATTTAACCCAGGGGTAGGGTAGTGTTCAGTTAACCTGGTTGAGCATTCAAAATTTATCAGGAGCACGCATATAAGGATACAACAATGGTTATCCTTCAAAAGGTTGAGGAAAAGTCGAGACCGCAATGGTCATCTCTCGCGCAATAAGAGGTCGAATATGACGATACAACAACGACTATCCCTCGTCGACCAAGAAATGAGGCAGTCACAATCTTTCCAACAAATCAAAGACGTCTCAGGATCATACGACTTGCTCAAAAAAAAAAGAACGAATTAAAAAAAAAGAAAGAGAAAAGAAAGCCCGCTAAGTCAATAACTTAAAAACAAATGACTAAGGCAAAAGTTGGGGCATCCCGCTGGACTTCAAACTCAGAATTCAAAAGAATTTGTCTAGGCAAAAGAATTTGTCCAGGCAAAAGTTAGGGAAACAAAAAAGATCCTCAACAAAAGGGGCAAATTCGTGTGTCTATAAATTCAAGATCATGTGATCAGACACCAAGAATAAAAGATAAGTGACTACCATGTCCAAACACCTCGTCAACTCCTCAATCGTACGTCTCAAGCTCCTCATGAAGGATGAGTGCTCGCGTCAAGTTAACTGAACTTAGGTTGGAGAACATCACGAAGGGGGTGGGCACCAATAAATTTTGAGCCTAAAAATCCTTTTTTTCTAAAACCATGAACCTGGCCACGTTACAACCCTCAAAAGTCCTAATTGAAGCAGGGTTAATTCGAAAGCATACTGTAAACGAGAATACTGTAAACCGACTCCTGGGAGTTTTGCTAAAACGTTTGAGTTGGTATCACGCCATCTTTCACAAAAATTGATGTTTTGACATCCTTTCAAAAAAAAAATCTTTTTTAAAAAAACTTCAAGACAAACATGCACTTTGCATTAGAATTATATTTCTCATACTAAACATTCTTTGCATATGAACAAGTACTTGACACCAGGAAAGCTTCCATCATGAACTGCGGATGAAAAATTTAATCCTCTCAAGAGACAAGTTGTCTTCAGAACTCCGTTGAGTTCGAGCGAGAATATCTCAAATACTGATCACCCCCAGGGGCACAAAAAATAAGTTGAATACCCTTTTGAGTAAGAATTCATATATCTGGGGAAATCGAGTCAAGACTCGAAGACTCTCTCAAAAGTGTTGATCAATCAGGGGCATCGTTCCTAAACTCATGATACCGGGGCAGGTTGCTTATGGTAGCACAGAACTCAGAAAGTCCTCCCGACAGACAGAGTAGCTTCAAAAACGCATCAAAAGCAGAAATGTTTCCTACGCCTGACTCAGTCAGCTAAAAAGCTTGTATATACAAGGAGCATATTATCACTCCATCTACCAGAAGCAATTTGGTCACAGTTCATAGAACCTCTCAAAGACGTTGAACCACCAGAAAGGCTAGGCCACCATTGGGGGCATGTTGCATTAGTCACAAATTTCAAGAAGAGTTGTTTAGCTACCAGTATCACATGGTGTCAGTATCAGTCTCTCATACGAAGTTCTAGTTCCCGTAATCTCAAGTATCAAGCATACCGGGTTACTGAAACCAGGGGCAGGTAGCCTCCCACAAGTGAAGGACCATATATGATTAAAAAGTGTTTTCCAACAGCAAGTACTCAGAGACATGGGGCAATGGAAAATTTGAAATTCCCGGGAATCTTCCCCACAGAGTTGTTTTCACAAAACATCCCCACCGAGTAATCCTCGAGGAGTTACCTTCAAATATTCTCTTCCCAACAAAAGCTTGGTTCCCCAACGAAGTTTACATCTCCGACGCTTCTGGTTCTCCAACAGAGTTTCGCTATCTCCATTAAAGTGGACACTCACAGCTGAGCTCGATCAAATAGTACATCCGAAGATTTTTCTTCCCTCTTATCCCCAATCAGGGCACATCAGGATCAAATCACTCAAGCTACTTTCATCCCCAAGCAGTAATAAAAATCCCCAGCTGGATATCCTCGAACGGAAGACAGGAATTCTCTACACAATCACCTTGTCATCATCTCCAGCAGCATACAGAGATTTATTTTCTCAACCAGCAATTGCTATACAAAGTTACTAATATGCTTCGACTATATAGTCCATCCATGCATTATTCATAATACATACATAACATACATCATTCTCGTATATTTCGAGAACCTCATTCACATTACATACATAACATACAACATTCTCGAGAACCTCATTACACAATACATGCATCATGGCAGTGCATAAAACTAATTTTTTCCTTTTCAGGTCATTTCCTAATCAAAAGAACATTATCATCCTAATATGGTGCAAAGATGATCTTATCAGCGATTTAATTTTGACACTCATTCCAGACACAGATACAATCTCAATGCTTAACTCCGGATTATTCTTCAAAGATAATTCAGAAACAATCAAAGAACTTCTCATCCTTTCTAGGAACCTTTCTAGGTAATCTTTTCTAAGATGATTCATATCCTTTCTAGGAGCCTTTCTAGGTAGTCTTGTTTAAGAGCCTTTCTAGGTCAGTCTTGTTTAAGACGTATCAGATCCTTTCTAGGAGCCTTTCTAGGTAGTCTTGTTTAAGACGTATCAGATCCTTTCTAGGAGCCTTTCTAGGTAGTCTTGTTTAAGACGTATCGATTCCTTTCTAGGAGCCTTTCTAGGTCAGTCTTGTTTAAGACACATCAGATCCTTTCTAGGTAGTCCTGTTTAAGACGTATCGCTTCCTTTCTAGGAGCCTTTCTAGGTAGTAGTCTTGTTTAAAGACGTATCACATCCTTTCTAGGAGCCTTTCTAGGTCAGTCTTGTTTAAGACATATCATACCTTTCTAGGACGTATCATACCTTTCTAGGTTAATTCTGTTTAAGACATATCTCAACCTTTCTAGGTAATCTTCTTCAACATATTTATCTCTCCAGGTAGTCTTCTGAAAGACATTACTTCATTTTTATGAATCTCTCCTTCAGATACAGTCAATGCATATGATCCAATCTGAAAAGCATCTGCTTTAGACAAACAACTCTTCAAACACCGGATGGCATCTTTAAGCCCATCTCCGACAATACTCTGCCTGGATGGCGTCTCTAAGCCCATCTCCGGAAAAGTCCCTGCATCGTCAAGGGCAAATTTTTTTGGTATTCTAGTGTTCAATCCTCTTCCACCTTCAGATACCGATTGGCATACAAACCACTCTACATCTTCAGGTTTAAGAAGATTGAACAGGGGCAGCTGTCATACCCAAAAATTTGCCCACGAATTCGAATCCCACTACTGACGTTTTTATTTGCTTCTAACTGCAGTTTTAATTTTATTTTATATAAAAAAAAAAACCCACAAAAAATAAGTTTTTCATCTTTTTTTAATTTAGTATTTTTTTAATATCCAATTTTTATTATTACTCACGTTTTATTCAAAAAATAGACAAAAAGTCATAAATTAAAAAAAAAAAGGATTGAAAAAGATTTTCCCTTAGTATATTTTAAATTAGTATTTTTTTTAGTTAAATATAGTCTTAGGTCTCAAGTAAAATTTTGGGCTTTTGTCCATTTTAATTAGTTATGGTCCATAATTTTATTTAACCTAATTATCTCTTATAAAAACTAACCAACAATCCTAATTCAAGGGACCACCTTCACGTACATACACAAGAAAACCTGAAAATTTTCCCAAACCTTTTTCACACTCACCTTTGCCGTAGAAAGGAAACTTTTTTTTCTAGTCTATACAGACAATCACCAAAAACTGTGTACACTCACCCATTGATTCAAACCTTTTTCCATCTACATATAGAACCTTGTATATACACTAACAGTTCAAGTACAAAATACAGCCACCGACACTCATTTATACAAACTTTTTTTCTTTGAAAATTGTTCTTACACACAGTAACATATATTGAATTCACTCACTTTTTTTTTAATTTACATTGTACATTCATGTAATTCATATACAATTGTTACCATTATTTTATATACTCCAAAAACTTTTTTTTTCACAAACGAAAATATTCACGGAAAAAGCCAAAACGAATTTCCAGCCATACCAATGTTCTTCCATATTCAAAACAACACCTATCATCAATGACCAAACAAATCCAAACTAAAAGCATGGCACAATAATATAATTTCTACATGTTTGTCATATAATTTCTACATGTTTTTTTTCTGAAATTTGTTCGTATCGATAGTTGCAGGAATTTTCAGGATGAATGGACCTCACCAATGGATTCGGGAGGCCCAAATTAGTGGACAAGGGTCCCTCTTGTTTTCGTTTTTGGCTTTTTTGCAGGTCTGGAATTTTGATTCCGTCGGAGAAGATGAAGCTGCCGCGCGCAGACGGCGGCTCTAGGGGAAGCGTTTTCCCTCATAACTAGTTTCTGGCGAATGAATAACAAGACGTGCGTAATGGCCCAGTGGTAGCAGTCCACGTGAAAAGGCTTTGGTACGCAGGGGCGCCGGTTCGATCCCTGCTCCCTGCGTTTATTTTATCCTAATTCTTTGTTTCCTATTTTACAGTGATCACATGCAGAGGTCCATATCATACACACCATGTACCTTCCCAGCGGTACCGCAGGATCAAGACAAGGCCGGATCAAATGGTTCTGGAAACGCTCCCTACCATGCATCTCCAAACTCTTAACGCACAGGATTACAGTGCCCAGGTTTATTTATTTATGTTTTATGCTTTTGTTTTTTTTGTTGTTGTTGTTTTGATTTTTTTTTCTTTTCTTTTTCTCATTTAATTCTTTTCTTTTCCAAAAACATAAAATCTTTTTTAAAACAAATGGTTTTTTTAAGTTAATTAATTTAATAATTAATAGGATAATTATACTAAATAGTTTTAATAGAATAATTGAATCAATAGGTTTATTTAGGATAATAAATTAATTTAGGGTTTAATTTAATTAAATTTAATTTTAGGCTAATTAATTAGTTTTAGGTTTTCAAACCCTGGTTTTATTTTTAGGCTGGTTAAAATTAACTATAATCATAATTTTAGGTTTTCTCTTAACCTGTAAGATTTAAGATTTATCACCATGAACACCACAAATTGTTTTTAAACATTGAATTTCTTCAAACGCAATTCTCTTCTTACCCCATACTCTGTGATTGTCGCGTGCCTTTAACTTTAATTATCTATTTTATTTAAATTTCATTTTTCATTTAAGTTATTTGCATTTATTTTATTTTATTTTTGCTTTTCTTTAATTTATACTTTAATTTCTGCCTTTATTTTTGCCTTTTTATTTTCGCGCCCAAGTCTTCCTCTATTATGTGACTGCCTCAAAGTCATGTACGCAAAAGTGTTCTACCTTTCTTTCTGTCTTTTATTTTCTGTTACCCTTCAAGGGTTTTATTGTAATAGTAATTAGGTTTATTTTTCTGCCTTTATTTTTTTTTCTGCCCACAGGTGTTTATTGTAATAGCGTAGGAACTTTTAAATTCTGCCCTTAATTTCTGCATTTTTAAACTGCGTGGTTAGTAACCCTAGGGAGTGATAAACCATGAATTGAACATAGAATTACTAACTTTACAAGATAAATGTAATCGAAGTTAACCACGTGATTGTGCACCCACACACCTTTAGGGTAATCCCTCTGGTTGCCTTGTTGCCTTATTACTGTTGCCTTGTTGCCTTGTTGCCTTATTGATAATGCCTAAAAATAGTCAAGTCCCTCGATTCCGAGGATACCTAAAGCAATGTTGCCTTCAAAGTTATTGAAACTCCCCCGAGGTTACCTATTGCTAAGGTATCCTCGCATGATGCCTAAAGATAAAAAAATGACTATTATATCCTTCCCTCAGACTACCTGCCCTCTTTATGGCAGGACAGTCTTGTGGCGAACGAATTGAAAGACTTCCTGCCCTCTTATGGCGTGGATAGATCCTTTCGCCCGAAAAGCTAAAAGAACGATTTTTCAAACTTAGGGTAGTTGCTATTAATTGCTTGCTCTATTTCAAACTCAAAATCAAATTCAAACTCTTTTTCCACTAATTTTCAAATACTTTTCAAAAGACTACGCTTATTTACAAGCTAAAGTTCTTCTTCAAAGTTTTTACTTTTCACACCTCATTTTCAAACAATTCAAACATTTTGAAAACAAAGTGAGCTAAGCAATTAAGAGCCCATGGATAACCATGGATGCAAAGGGTGCCTTACACCTTCCCTTTGTATAACTTACCCTCCGAACTCAAAATCTTTCAAAAGGTCTTTCCTGTTCTTTTAGCCTTTCCTAATTGGATAAAATAAAAGTCGGTGGCGACTCATGCTTACCGTACATTTCAATAAAGTCAGTTCACCGTATTACAGAACTGGCGACTCTGCTGGGGATAAATAAAAAGAGGGGTTACCTTAGAGCTAGTTCACTTTAATAATTGTTTGTTTGTTTGCTTTACTTTTAAAGGCTGTTTTGGGTATTCCGTTGTGCGAAAGATCCTACACCCGGATCTAGTGTACCTTAGGTATGTGGCAATAGACCAAGGAGACTGTACGACTTGTATCGATATGGTTGATCTGGTGGCCACCGTTAGTGTGACACATTGGTTTGTCCTGATGGCCCTTGAAAGTGATCGAGGAGACATTTGGCTGCCGCGTGGTGTCATTAAGCACTAATTTGCCCTTAGAACCCTAGTTGAACTTGACTTTGGCCTATTAGAAAGTAGCGAGATGGCCGGCTTTGGATTCCTGACCGAAGCTGGTTGATACTCGATGCTACACTCATTGAGATCAATCTTTCAAGATGTTTTCGGTCAGCCACCCGAGCGCTGATTGAGATAATGCTTTCAAGAACGATCGTTGAGATGAGCACCATAGAACCCGGTTACTATTTTAGGACAGGTTGAACCAACTAAACTTCAGTGGGGAGGGTACTTACCTATGGACTCCATGCAAGCCTTTAAACTTAAGGACACTTGTGTGACTTGATTGTTATATAATCGTCTGGTTTCCTTGCATGATTTGTTTATACCCTAACCGTTTGGTTCCCTCGCAGGATTTGTTTATACACTAACCGTTTGGTTTCCTTGCAGGATTTGTGTGTACGCTAACAGCTTGAATTCCTTGCAGGATTTGTGTGTACGCTAACAACTTGAACTCTTTGTAGGACCTACTCGTCCTCATCACCTAACTAACCTTTTTCAAGGATCTCAATTATTTAGGGTGCATAGTTCCAGATGCCTTCAAAATCAAAGGTACCGTTCCTATCAAGGGGCAAGAGGATTTATTTTCCTTTAGCCATATGCCTTCAAACTCAAAGATACCGTACCCTAAATCAAAGGCTATGACCCACTGGATATGGTGAGCTTGATTCTTATATAAGACACTCGAAGATGAAAGTCAAAGGTCTTCAGACAAAGTTGCAACCAAATTCATTTCTAATGTTGTGAACTAGACAATGAGTTTCTCATATTCTTCCTCAAATCCCTAAAGCTGGATACCTACATCTCTTGTGTGACTTCGTCGGAATCTTATTCCTATAAGTAATCTAGAGTGTCCTGCAGGTTCAGACGCTAACGCTCAATTTGTTTTCCACTATGGGGCACTTGGCCATTTGGTTGATGATTTTTAGCCATTCGGTTGATGATTCAAGACCTAGTAGATACGAAGGTTATCACATTCACACCTGCAAGCCAAATTTGAAGTTTTCCTTCGACTCAACGGATCTTCTGAAATAATAAGTCCATACAGAGAAAATATCCTCAACATTGAAATCTCTATATCACCATGCATGTTCATGCGTAATCTATCTTGTTTTGATTCAATACTGTTTATATGTCATACTTGTTTGTTTTTGAACTATAATAATAATGCATTGAATATGTTTGTATTGAAAAAAAATTCATTTGCTCTCGCTCTAACATGTTTTTATTTTCTTGTGATGCCAAACTCTTGACGACAAAGCATGATAACTTCGAATGGAGAATGACGGACACATAATACTCATAATCTCAAATGGTGTGCTTTCGAGTAAATCCCCTGTTGATGATGTACAGGCATTGTTTCAAATCCCCAAACACTGGAGATATAAGGAAGTTAATCCCTTGTCAACCCCTTTGAGCCTTGAAGTAGGAGTTTCTTTTCTATATGAAAAACCCTCATATTTAACCCAGGGGTAGGGTAGTGTTCAGTTAACCTGGTTGAGCATTCAAAATTTATCAGGAGCACGCATATAAGGATACAACAATGGTTATCCTTCAAAAGGTTGAGGAAAAGTCGAGACCGCAATGGTCATCTCTCGCGCAATAAGAGGTCGAATATGACGATACAACAACGACTATCCCTCGTCGACCAAGAAATGAGGCAGTCACAATCTTTCCAACAAATCAAAGACGTCTCAGGATCATACGACTTGCTCAAAAAAAAAAGAACGAATTAAAAAAAAAGAAAGAGAAAAGAAAGCCCGCTAAGTCAATAACTTAAAAACAAATGACTAAGGCAAAAGTTGGGGCATCCCGCTGGACTTCAAACTCAGAATTCAAAAGAATTTGTCTAGGCAAAAGAATTTGTCCAGGCAAAAGTTAGGGAAACAAAAAAGATCCTCAACAAAAGGGGCAAATTCGTGTGTCTATAAATTCAAGATCATGTGATCAGACACCAAGAATAAAAGATAAGTGACTACCATGTCCAAACACCTCGTCAACTCCTCAATCGTACGTCTCAAGCTCCTCATGAAGGATGAGTGCTCGCGTCAAGTTAACTGAACTTAGGTTGGAGAACATCACGAAGGGGGTGGGCACCAATAAATTTTGAGCCTAAAAATCCTTTTTTTCTAAAACCATGAACCTGGCCACGTTACAACCCTCAAAAGTCCTAATTGAAGCAGGGTTAATTCGAAAGCATACTGTAAACGAGAATACTGTAAACCGACTCCTGGGAGTTTTGCTAAAACGTTTGAGTTGGTATCACGCCATCTTTCACAAAAATTGATGTTTTGACATCCTTTCAAAAAAAAAAAAATCTTTTTTAAAAAAACTTCAAGACAAACATGCACTTTGCATTAGAATTATATTTCTCATACTAAACATTCTTTGCATATGAACAAGTACTTGACACCAGGAAAGCTTCCATCATGAACTGCGGATGAAAAATTTAATCCTCTCAAGAGACAAGTTGTCTTCAGAACTCCGTTGAGTTCGAGCGAGAATATCTCAAATACTGATCACCCCCAGGGGCACAAAAAATAAGTTGAATACCCTTTTGAGTAAGAATTCATATATCTGGGGAAATCGAGTCAAGACTCGAAGACTCTCTCAAAAGTGTTGATCAATCAGGGGCATCGTTCCTAAACTCATGATACCGGGGCAGGTTGCTTATGGTAGCACAGAACTCAGAAAGTCCTCCCGACAGACAGAGTAGCTTCAAAAACGCATCAAAAGCAGAAATGTTTCCTACGCCTGACTCAGTCAGCTAAAAAGCTTGTATATACAAGGAGCATATTATCACTCCATCTACCAGAGGCAATTTGGTCACAGTTCATAGAACCTCTCAAAGACGTTGAACCACCAGAAAGGCTAGGCCACCATTGGGGGCATGTTGCATTAGTCACAAATTTCAAGAAGAGTTGTTTAGCTACCAGTATCACATGGTGTCAGTATCAGTCTCTCATACGAAGTTCTAGTTCCCGTAATCTCAAGTATCAAGCATACCGGGTTACTGAAACCAGGGGCAGGTAGCCTCCCACAAGTGAAGGACCATATATGATTAAAAAGTGTTTTCCAACAGCAAGTACTCAGAGACATGGGGCAATGGAAAATTTGAAATTCCCGGGAATCTTCCCCACAGAGTTGTTTTCACAAAACATCCCCACCGAGTAATCCTCGAGGAGTTACCTTCAAATATTCTCTTCCCAACAAAAGCTTGGTTCCCCAACGAAGTTTACATCTCCGACGCTTCTGGTTCTCCAACAGAGTTTCGCTATCTCCATTAAAGTGGACACTCACAGCTGAGCTCGATCAAATAGTACATCCGAAGATTTTTCTTCCCTCTTATCCCCAATCAGGGCACATCAGGATCAAATCACTCAAGCTACTTTCATCCCCAAGCAGTAATAAAAATCCCCAGCTGGATATCCTCGAACGGAAGACAGGAATTCTCTACACAATCACCTTGTCATCATCTCCAGCAGCATACAGAGATTTATTTTCTCAACCAGCAATTGCTATACAAAGTTACTAATATGCTTCGACTATATAGTCCATCCATGCATTATTCATAATACATACATAACATACATCATTCTCGTATATTCGAGAACCTCATTCACATTACATACATAACATACAACATTCTCGAGAACCTCATTACACAATACATGCATCATGACAGTGCATAAAACTAATTTTTTCCTTTTCAGGTCATTTCCTAATCAAAAGAACATTATCATCCTAATATGGTGCAAAGATGATCTTATCAGCGATTTAATTTTGACACTCATTCCAGACACAGATACAATCTCAATGCTTAACTCCGGATTATTCTTCAAAGATAATTCAGAAACAATCAAAGAACTTCTCATCCTTTCTAGGAACCTTTCTAGGTAATCTTTTCTAAGATGATTCATATCCTTTCTAGGAGCCTTTCTAGGTAGTCTTGTTTAAGAGCCTTTCTAGGTCAGTCTTGTTTAAGACGTATCAGATCCTTTCTAGGAGCCTTTCTAGGTAGTCTTGTTTAAGACGTATCAGATCCTTTCTAGGAGCCTTTCTAGGTAGTCTTGTTTAAGACGTATCGATTCCTTTCTAGGAGCCTTTCTAGGTCAGTCTTGTTTAAGACACATCAGATCCTTTCTAGGTAGTCCTGTTTAAGACGTATCGCTTCCTTTCTAGGAGCCTTTCTAGGTAGTAGTCTTGTTTAAAGACGTATCACATCCTTTCTAGGAGCCTTTCTAGGTCAGTCTTGTTTAAGACATATCATACCTTTCTAGGACGTATCATACCTTTCTAGGTTAATTCTGTTTAAGACATATCTCAACCTTTCTAGGTAATCTTCTTCAACATATTTATCTCTCCAGGTAGTCTTCTGAAAGACATTACTTCATTTTTATGAATCTCTCCTTCAGATACAGTCAATGCATATGATCCAATCTGAAAAGCATATGCTTTAGACAAACAACTCTTCAAACACCGGATGGCATCTTTAAGCCCATCTCCGACAATACTCTGCCTGGATGGCGTCTCTAAGCCCATCTCCGGAAAAGTCCCTGCATCGTCAAGGGCAAATTTTTTTGGTATTCTAGTGTTCAATCCTCTTCCACCTTCAGATACCGATTGGCATACAAACCACTCTACATCTTCAGGTTTAAGAAGATTGAACAGGGGCAGCTGTCATACCCAAAAATTTGCCCACGAATTCGAATCCCACTACTGACGTTTTTATTTGCTTCTAACTGCAGTTTTAATTTTATTTTATATAAAAAAAAAAAACCCACAAAAAATAAGTTTTTCATCTTTTTTTAATTTAGTATTTTTTTAATATCCAATTTTTATTATTACTCACGTTTTATTCAAAAAATAGACAAAAAGTCATAAATTAAAAAAAAAAGGATTGAAAAAGATTTTCCCTTAGTATATTTTAAATTAGTATTTTTTTTAGTTAAATATAGTCTTAGGTCTCAAGTAAAATTTTGGGCTTTTGTCCATTTTAATTAGTTATGGTCCATAATTTTATTTAACCTAATTATCTCTTATAAAAACTAACCAACAATCCTAATTCAAGGGACCACCTTCACGTACATACACAAGAAAACCTGAAAATTTTCCCAAACCTTTTTCACACTCACCTTTGCCGTAGAAAGGAAACTTTTTTTTCTAGTCTATACAGACAATCACCAAAAACTGTGTACACTCACCCATTGATTCAAACCTTTTTCCATCTACATATAGAACCTTGTATATACACTAACAGTTCAAGTACAAAATACAGCCACCGACACTCATTTATACAAACTTTTTTTCTTTGAAAATTGTTCTTACACACAGTAACATATATTGAATTCACTCACTTTTTTTTTAATTTACATTGTACATTCATGTAATTCATATACAATTGTTACCATTATTTTATATACTCCAAAAACTTTTTTTTTCACAAACGAAAATATTCACGGAAAAAGCCAAAACGAATTTCCAGCCATACCAATGTTCTTCCATATTCAAAACAACACCTATCATCAATGACCAAACAAATCCAAACTAAAAGCATGGCACAATAATATAATTTCTACATGTTTGTCATATAATTTCTACATGTTTTTTTTCTGAAATTTGTTCGTATCGATAGTTGCAGGAATTTTCAGGATGAATGGACCTCACCAATGGATTCGGGAGGCCCAAATTAGTGGACAAGGGTCCCTCTTGTTTTCGTTTTTGGCTTTTTTGCAGGTCTGGAATTTTGATTCCGTCGGAGAAGATGAAGCTGCCGCGCGCAGACGGCGGCTCTAGGGGAAGCGTTTTCCCTCATAACTAGTTTCTGGCGAATGAATAACAAGACGTGCGTAATGGCCCAGTGGTAGCAGTCCACGTGAAAAGGCTTTGGTACGCAGGGGCGCCGGTTCGATCCCTGCTCCCTGCGTTTATTTTATCCTAATTCTTTGTTTCCTATTTTACAGTGATCACATGCAGAGGTCCATATCATACACACCATGTACCTTCCCAGCGGTACCGCAGGATCAAGACAAGGCCGGATCAAATGGTTCTGGAAACGCTCCCTACCATGCATCTCCAAACTCTTAACGCACAGGATGCCCAGGTTTATTTATTTATGTTTTATGCTTTTGTTTTTTTTGTTGTTGTTGTTTTGATTTTTTTTTTCTTTTCTTTTTCTCATTTAATTCTTTTCTTTTCCAAAAACATAAAATCTTTTTTAAAACAAATGGTTTTTTTAAGTTAATTAATTTAATAATTAATAGGATAATTATACTAAATAGTTTTAATAGAATAATTGAATCAATAGGTTTATTTAGGATAATAAATTAATTTAGGGTTTAATTTAATTAAATTTAATTTTAGGCTAATTAATTAGTTTTAGGTTTTCAAACCCTGATTTTATTTTTAGGCTGGTTAAAATTAACTATAATCATAATTTTAGGTTTTCTCTTAACCTGTAAGATTTAAGATTTATCACCATGAACACCACAAATTGTTTTTAAACATTGAATTTCTTCAAACGCAATTCTCTTCTTACCCCATACTCTGTGATTGTCGCGTGCCTTTAACTTTAATTATCTATTTTATTTAAATTTCATTTTTCATTTAAGTTATTTGCATTTATTTTATTTTATTTTTGCTTTTCTTTAATTTATACTTTAATTTCTGCCTTTATTTTTGCCTTTTTATTTTCGCGCCCAAGTCTTCCTCTATTATGTGACTGCCTCAAAGTCATGTACGCAAAAGTGTTCTACCTTTCTTTCTGTCTTTTATTTTCTGTTACCCTTCAAGGGTTTTATTGTAATAGTAATTAGGTTTATTTTTCTGCCTTTATTTTTTTTTTCTGCCCACAGGTGTTTATTGTAATAGCGTAGGAACTTTTAAATTCTGCCCTTAATTTCTGCATTTTTAAACTGCGTGGTTAGTAACCCTAGGGAGTGATAAACCATGAATTGAACATAGAATTACTAACTTTACAAGATAAATGTAATCGAAGTTAACCACGTGATTGTGCACCCACACACCTTTAGGGTAATCCCTCTGGTTGCCTTGTTGCCTTATTACTGTTGCCTTGTTGCCTTGTTGCCTTATTGATAATGCCTAAAAATAGTCAAGTCCCTCGATTCCGAGGATACCTAAAGCAATGTTGCCTTCAAAGTTATTGAAACTCCCCCGAGGTTACCTATTGCTAAGGTATCCTCGCATGATGCCTAAAGATAAAAAAATGACTATTATATCCTTCCCTCAGACTACCTGCCCTCTTTATGGCAGGACAGTCTTGCGGCGAACGATTATTCCCGCTGACCCTTTAACATCCAATTGAAAGACTTCCTGCCCTCTTATGGCGTGGATAGATCCTTTCGCCCGAAAAGCTAAAAGAACGATTTTTCAAACTTAGGGTAGTTGCTATTAATTGCTTGCTCTATTTCAAACTCAAAATCAAATTCAAACTCTTTTTCCACTAATTTTCAAATACTTTTCAAAAGACTACGCTTATTTACAAGCTAAAGTTCTTCTTCAAAGTTTTTACTTTTCACACCTCATTTTCAAACAATTCAAACATTTTGAAAACAAAGTGAGCTAAGCAATTAAGAGCCCATGGATAACCATGGATGCAAAGGGTGCCTTACACCTTCCCTTTGTATAACTTACCCTCCGAACTCAAAATCTTTCAAAAGGTCTTTCCTGTTCTTTTAGCCTTTCCTAATTGGATAAAATAAAAGTCGGTGGCGACTCATGCTTACCGTACATTTCAATAAAGTTAGTTCACCGTATTACACCAACATAGATGTATCTTGTGCTATAACAAGGACCCTCGATTAGCCTCCTCTTGGGCTTACAATGCAAGGACTCACATGCTTCTTATAAGCATTTCCCTTCAGCTTCCTCTTGAGCTTGTATACAAGGACCCTCATGCTTCTTAAAAGAATAGGATAAGTCTTTAGTAACCTGTACTCCTGTGAGAATCCAAATCCCTCAAATACATAATCAAAATCATTCAAGTATTCACTCAATCTCTGTATTGAGATCCTTTCTCCTACAGAGTGAAAGACATGGAAAGTATCAACTCTCAATACCTCAGTCATCCCTAGTTCATTCAACCTCTTTGGAATGAGAGACATGGACAGTCTCTATCACCCATCTTTTCCCCAAAAGAGTCACAAGGATTCAATCTACGAATCTATTTCCTCAATTGTGTCAACCCCTAGATTTCTTCCTCAGCAAGAGTCAGCCTCAACCTTGGGCTTTAAATAAAAAGCATTTTGTCACCTCAGAGAGTCAAACTCAACCATACAAGACATAAAATAAACCATGCTCACATAATCCTCAGATTTAACCTCAATCATGGACTTTCATACAAGAAAGAAATCAATTCCCCTCTGAGTCAGCCTCAATTCTGGGCTTAGTACAGAACACATACAAAAACCATTCAGTCAAATAAAAACTCAACAGAGTAATGCTCAATCAAGTCACCCTCAATTTTGGGCTTAATACAGAACACATACAAATTTCTCCAGTCAAAATCATCCTTAGTGGAATCATCATCCCCATAGTCAGTTTCAAACTGCTATTTAAGCCTCAGGCTTGGGCCTTGTATAAGCCAGTCAAAATCCAGATCTTCTATACAGAAGTGAGACATGATTCATCTCTGCAGAAGAGACATTTGTTCTATTACACCACATTCAAACATACAAACATTATCAATCATTTTCAAATCATTTTCCCAGTTAGGTGATGTAAGTGGCATGTTTTGTGGATTTCAAATCCAGACTTGTTGTCCTTCCCTAAATTGGTTGAAAATCGTTCTTTCGTTCAAGAGATCGTGACTGAAATACTTGCTTCATCCAAGTAAGGTCCCTCTCTTATGAAATGAACCTCCTTTCTGTCACTTCAAAAATGTTTGAGGTGGAATAGTAGAGATATCTCTCTGTCGAGATGACGACTTGTCTTCAACCTAGAGCTTTGAACAAAGTACACAAATTTAATCCATTTCCCTATTACTTCCCCGAACTACAAAAGCTTTGACTTCCACTAGTGATATGTAAGTATGAGGTTCACAAGGAATCTTTGCGAGCAAATAAAACACCAAAAAACAGTCAGTTCATATGTCATTCTTCAATTCATTCCCTCTCCTATCACAAAGGAGAAACTTTCCCAATAATCAAGCAACAAACAAACCAAATTCAAACACAAACATCAAAGGGTTTCCGTAGAATACTACGGATACTTAGGGTGCTAATACCTTCCCTCTGTATAACCAACCTCCCGGACCCCAAATCTCTATATTAGGTGAAATCCCCATACCTAAGCACCTAGGGTAGGTTTAAATTTTTTCCACTTCCTCTTTGTTAGGATAAATTAAAAGTTCTACTATAAACCGCTAAAAGAAAGGTGGCAACACCTGGTCCCGAATTTTTTTTCGCGCGTTACATAATAATGGAGACTCTGTTAGGGACAAGTAATAACCTTGGTTCTTCATTCAGACAAGGTTGACCTGTGCAGGTCTAACCCCATGAGGAATTAGGGATGCCAAATTCCCCCTCAAAAAGAGAGGTTTTGTCGACTTTGTTGTTTATATCATATCATGTGTTTGTTGCATTTTTACTTGTTTAGTTTAATGGGTTTTGTATTAGGAAAGGGCTTGATTCCCCCTTGTGGTGAGAAATCCTACACCCGGATTCGAGTGAACTTTGAGATATGGAGGCAACAAAATTCTGAATAATTTGTAATGGGGTGAATCACAAACAAGTTGACTGGAATAACTCATAATTGCTTATAAGAAGAGAATTCAGACTATGCTAACTTGAGAGCTCTGCCAATCAGTATAGGCTCTTCTAGGACTTGCTGAGGACCTTTAGTAACATTTAACCCCACTTTGGCCTCTTAGGACGTTGAGCGGTGATTGCGAAAGTAATTGTCATGAAGATACTACACTAAGAAGTACACCTTCAAGATTCCCCGAGTAAATGAATTGGAAAAGCTAGGAAAATTGGTGGTCAACCCCCAGGCTTTCAAGGAGAAGTATGGAAAGCTTCTGCCTCTTCTCAAAACCCGTATAGTGGATGGGATACTTCCTACACTGATTCAGTTTTATGATCCCATATACCACTGCTTCACTTTCCCCGACTATCAACTCATGCCTACATTGAAGGAATACTCTCGTCTGGTTGGAATACCCGTGTACGCCTAACGCCCTTGAACGTAGTGGACGTTAGGACTTGTAATGCCCTAAATTTAATTAATTGGTTAATTAAATTAATTAAGGATTTAATTAGTGGAAATTATCAAAGTTGGGATTAATTGGTATGATTCTAAGAGGCGTAATTGGATTAATATGTTGATTGTAACCGTTAAGTGTAAAGTCAGATTAATTAGTTGGACTAGTCGGAGAAATATAATTGCGAGTTTGTATTATTTAAATTAGGGATCAATTGTAGTTGTGGAATATTGTTGGAAATAATATTCGATTATATTATGTGACAACTTTATTATTTGGAGTATTACAAGACAATATTATTATAGTCTCAATTAAGTGTTGATGGTAGTAGGAGTGATAGGTGTATTATTAGGCACTATGGAAATAATATTATTATTTGGTGGATTTCAATAGAATAAGAGAATTAGATTTTGATATCAGGAACATGACAAAAGGATTTGGAGAGAAGAGAGAACGTCAAGGGTTGCAAAGATGGAGTTTGGAATTCAACTGTAAGAAGTTCTAGGAGAAAGTTGGAAGCTGCGGCAAAGCAGAATTCGACGGGAAAAGTATAGAGAGACCGTCAATCCAAGGTAAGGGTGGGGTTCAATCTCTATAACCAGGTATACGATAAACCGTATGTGGCTTAGGATTGTATGAGTTTTTCCATGGACTATTTGTTATTTCTGTGATGTTTTGATATTAAGAAATTGGTTGTTTAGTCGATTTGTGGTCTTCCGATGATTTTTCGTTTCGGGAAAATAATTGTTTACCGTTAATAAGCTACTGTATTGATTTTGTTGAATCAATTAATACTATTATTCATGTTGCTAGAATTATGGGACGAGGAAAAGAAATGTTGCTGGAATTAAGGGATGAGGAGAAGAAGAATTGAAATTGGGACGGGGGCCACCGACTAAGGGGCGGGCACCCCAGAGTTAGAAAGGAGAAAGAAAATAAAACGTGGGCCACCCTAAGGATAGTGGGGCAGGTGCCTCTTGGTGCTATTAGGGAGGAGGGCGGGCGACCCTTAGTAGAAGGAGCATGGGACGACCGTCCCTTACGGATGGTGGGGGCCATGTGTTCCTTTTTGTTTTATTAGTTACTGTCAGTTGCTCCAATATTTTGGTAATATATATATATATATAGTTGCTCTAATTTGAATAAACCAATTGCAGAATATATTTTAGTAGTAACATACTAATTGAATTGAATAGAAAACGAATTAATAAAATTAATATAATTTGTAGGAATTGTGCAATAACAGAGACGTATGAAAAACAGCAAAGTAATGGCAGAGTGATAGCAATAATATAATTGATGACCGTTGGGTTTTAATAACAGAAAATAAATAGTAGCATCAGCAAGAACAATATTGTAAATAATAGAACAATAGTAGAACATTAAAATCAGTTGCAGGGATATGCTTTCATAGCAGGTTGGCTTTGGTAGCAGAACATGTTGTGTTAGTAGCCAAAAAAGTTAGTAGTAGCTATGTTAATTAAGTAGCAGTAATAGCAGTACGATAAAACAGTACCGAAAGTGATAATTAGTAGATTACATGGTATAATTAGTTGTCCGGAATTAGTTGAAAATTGTCGGAGTAGCTCGCATGTACTTGTAAGTATTTTTGGTTTATTCATTGTGTTAGAACTATGTCAGATTTGTTGATTTACAGGTGAAGTAGAATTATGTAGATTTGTCCCAATTTATGGACATTATTAAGTTGCAGGTTTTATGACCAATGTTGTATTAAGTCGAGTTGTTTCTATTATCAGCTGCTACTCATTACTTATTGATGAATATGTCGTTTTTGAATATGTTATTGTTGTTGACGAGTTGTTGTGGTTCTATGTTGTTGTTGATGCGTTGATTAAGTCGTAGGCCTATGGCCAGTGTTGAAGTAACGATGAGTACCTCTAATTATTGTTACAATGGTGATATAGGCTTATGCCTTTTGTGACAGGGATTGGTGTTATTGTATGTGATTGTTTCATTCATTGGATCACATACATTTGCATTTTTGTGACGGCCTAGATTGGCAAATTAGTGACGAAGGCTTATGCCTTGACGCCTCTATTAACTGGCAATTTTCTAAGTTTAGAGTTTTGCTCCATTGTGAAGTTGGGAGTTATGCTCCAATGGTACCACATGCATGTGCATAGTTGAGTCGCATCATGAGTTGTGTGTTAAAATAACTTGTTATTATTAAGTTTTGTTGATTTAAGTTGTTATGCTGATGTGATGATTAAATGAAGTTGTACGATCTAATTTAATATATTGTTTATCATACACCTGTTTATATTGATTTGATATCTCACCCTTTTTTTTTGTTTCGCCGTTACCTTTATACTAGTAACGTGCAGGTGATTTGTAGTGATGAAGATTTAGTAGCTTCATTGAGTCCAAGTCGGTGTTGTCGCTCTGATACGTAGCTCTCGGGGGGGATGAACGATAGTTATTTCTTTTATGCTTTTGATTGTTGTTATTACTTTAGATGTTGAACTGAAAGTTGAAGTTATGAAAGTACTTGATGTTGTCTTGTAATAAGTTGAATTGGAGTATGATGGGAATTATATTGAGTTAAATTAGTTGATTCCGTTATGTAGTAATAATAAAATGACTTGTTTTCAAGAAGATTAATAATATAAACTGTTTAAGGTTCATCCAAGCATGTTGTGCAATGTATCTATGTGCTAAATGTGATTAATTATCGTTGTTTTAAGTTGAAAATGTATCATCCCATGTTGTGTTGAATTTTTATAACTCTGATTTTCGTTATAATTACCGATTATTCAATGGGTAGAATTGGGGTGTTACAGGAATCATATGACAAGAAGGGGAGGAATCCGAGGTCTACTTGCCAAGTTTTTATTAGACCAAGCTCAGAACTTTATCCGCATCCAAGATATGGTTTCTTTTGAGGATATCTTAGCCTTGCTCATCTACGAACTGTTTCAGTACCCTAACATTGACAACTTTGTTGACATCATTGCAATCAAGATCTTCTTGATCGCAAACCCAATTCCTACCCTGCTTGAAGATACTTATCACTCCATACATTTAATGAACCTACAACAAGGAGGAGTGATAATCAGCTGTGTGCCGTTGTTATACAAATGGTTCATCTCACACCTGCCAAACACTGGCATTTTTTGGGACTTAAAGGATGGCTTCTGGTGGTCACATAAAATCATGTCCCTTAGCCATACTGACATCAACTAGTGTGAAGGCATCAACATTGGAATCATCATAATTGACCATTGCGGCAATTATCCCAACGTACCCCTTATTGGACCTAAGGGAGGAATCAGTTATAATCTATCTCTAGCCCGTTGTAACACGTCTACTCTATGGAAGATGTGCCAAATAAAATTCAGCTAGACGGTCTGTTCTTCAAGAACATTGATGACCATGACAACGTACTGAGAAAGGATATCGTATACGCCTGGCGCCATGTTCCCAGAAAAGGAAGAGGATCGCTAGGAAAACCCCTCGGCATCTATTGGAACCCCTACCTCTAATGGGTGCGTACCAAGGCGTTTAGGCTCAAAATGCCATACCCTCGTCAGGAACCAATTCTCCTAAAGGAACTTGTTGACCTTTTCACTAATAATGATGAGGAGTTACAAGTGGCATTAACCAGATTATGTCAAGAAAATGATGCTTGGAAAAACAAATACCGAGTAGTCAATTTGGAAAAATCCAAATCCAGTTTTCTCTAAAAAGGAATGATGAGTTACTCGAGATACTCGAACAACATGCAATACAAGGAAAACGGGAGATTATGTCCCTTGCTAAGCATATTCCTCTTGCCTTTTGGATTATCGACCAACTCACATTGGAAAACACTAAACTGAAAAAACAGAAGAAGAGATTGGAACATGAAATCGAGTCTTCATCAAAACCTTAGTGTCCTTTCTCTCTATTTCTCTATATTGTTTACTCACTTTCAAAGTTTGTAAAAACAACGGTTTGCCTTATGAATAAAAGTGTGTTTGATGTTTTGTAACGTAATTATTGTGTTTCCTTGAAAAACTTTTTACTACATATCATTCATCATTCTAATCATATCACTCACACGAAAAACATAAGGTCTTTAACGTCTTATTCCCAACTTCATCAGGAGGAGGAAGGGAATTCAAGTTGTCTCATTCGTACAACACTCAGACAAGTCGTAGTAAAAGAATGTATGACTTAGAGCAAGAGAATGGGGAACTCAGAGAAGAAGTTACTACACTCAAAGAGTCTTTGTAAAGACTCACCAGTATGGTGAAAGCATTAGCAGTTGCGCAAAGTCGACCTTCGCTAGAAGAACAAAGGACTGTGATTTTTGAGATTGGTGCTACGCCTATTCCTCAATAAACCATGCCACCTAACCGACCTTGGGGCATGCCACCCAACTTTAATCCAAAAGGTTACTATCCTCGGACTACTAAAGGTCCGAGAGGTACATTGGACATACTCCTACCAAAGGGTTACAAACCTCCGGAAGTGGAAATACCAAGAACAATAGCTACGGGTCATAAACAATAGAGCACTCAAATACCAAGATATGTTGTCGTAATGACTACGTCACCACTTGTGGTACATAGTTTTCCTCCACCAGGAGAACAAGTATACCATCCTACTCTTAGTGAAAATTTTGGAATAGGGGAACGATTGGACGAGTTCTAGGAACAGTTTCTGCAACTACCGAATGAACTCGAGGCTCTTCGAGGACATGATTTATTCAGAAAGAATGCTGCAGACCTTTGTCTGGTTCTGAATGTTAAGATTCCTCATAAGTTCAAAGTTCCAAACTTCGAGAAGTAAAAAGGGAATTCATGCTCACAAAGCCATTTCGTGATGTATGCTCGAAGGATGTCAAATCAGACTGATAATCAGCAATTACTCATTCACTATTTTCAAGATAGCTTGACTGGTGCTGCACTCAAATGGTATATGAGCTTGGACAGTTCAAAGATTCATACTTTTCAAGACCTTGGAGAGGCCTTCGTCAAACAATACAAGTACAATATGGATATGTCTCCCGACAGATTAACTTCAAGCCATGACCCAAAAGGATCGAGAGTGCTTCAAGGAATATGCTCAGCGATGGCGTGAAGTTGCTGCTCAGATTTTTCCTCCTCCTGAAAAGAAAGAGATGACAAAAATCTATCTCAAAACTTTGTGTCCATTTTACTACGGACGGATGGTTGCAAGTTCACATAATGACTTTACCGAGATGGTAAACATGGGGGTACGACTAGAAGAAGTAGTTCGAGAAGAACGCTTGAACAAAGAGGCAAAATCATCTACTAGTCCCAAGAAGTACGAAAGTTCTTTCCAGAAGAAAAATGATCAGGATGTTAGTGCCACCTTACCACACAAACCGAGAAAGAGGTATCAACCTCAAGTTGCTACAATTTCTCCTGTTGTTAGCTCAGCGCCAGCTTATCAACCATAAGTCTCTCAACAACAATTCCAGTAAAGGCCACAACAACCTCAATAGCAGGTTTGGCCACAAAACAAAAACAACAGCTGCGTGGCAAGATTTCCCAACTTCGATCCCATACCAATGTCGTATGCGGAATTGTTCCCAAATTAACTAGAAAAAGGACATGTTTATACAAGAAGTCCTATAGTTCCTCCAAGGGAAACTAGCCCTTGGTTCAAACCTGACCAATCTTGCCCCTATCATCAGGGAGCGCCTGGTCATGACATTGAACACTATTTCAACTTCAAGGCCGACGTCCAGAGGTTAGTGAAGAATGGAATGCTATCCTTCAAGGATACTAACCCCTGAAGGATAGAAAAACACTTAGAAAGGGGGGGGGGGGTTGAATAAGTGTAGCTTTAAAACTTGTAAGATAAAAACAATTTGCACAATGATTTTTATCCTGGTTCGTTGTTAACTAAACTACTCTAGTCCACCCCCTTGGAGTGATTTACCTCACCTGAGGATTTAATCCACTAATCACACAAGATTACAATGGTTTTCCATTTAGAGAACTGCTAAGTCTTCTAGAGTATACTGATCACAACCTGATCACTCTAGGAACAATCTGCTTAGATACCCTCTAAGACTTTCTAGCGTATAATGATCAACAACCTGATCACTCTAGTTCTTACAACTTAATGTAAACAAATTCTTTTAAGATTTACAATGCTTCTAATAAAGCTATTATCACAACTGTGATTTTCTCTTAAGTTTAAGCTTAATCTCACTAAGATATTACAACAGCAATGTAGTGAGTTTGATGATGAAGTTTGAGAGCTTTTGAATTTGACAGCATTTCTGTATATTTGCGCAAGTGTTGTATTTTGCTTCTCATCAGAACTTCATATATATAGGCACTTGAGAAGATGACCGTTGGGAGCATTTAATGCTTTGCGTAATCCGTACAGCATTGCATTTAATGTTTCACTCTTTTGTCAACTACCTCGAGCCTTGCTTTCGCTGTGTCTATGACGTTGCCTTTAATAGCTTCTAACGTTCCTTTTGTCAGTCAGCGTAGCCTGCCATCTTGTACTTTCTTCTGAGCTGATGTTTGTGTAAACAAAGTTTGAATATCATCAGAGTCAAACAGCTTGGTGTAGAGCATCTTCTTGTCTTCTAACCTTGAAGTGCTTATGAGCGTGATACCATGAGAACTTCAGTGCTTCTGCTTCTGATCTCAAGTTCATCTGATGCTTCCATAGACCTATGTTCTGCTTGACCATCTTCTGATGTCTTACCAGACCATGTTCTGATGTTACATGCTGAACCTTCTGAGTCAGTGCTTCTTACGCTGATTTTGTGCATACTCTTTATATAATTCTTGAAATGGAAATTGCATAGTATTAGAGTACCATATTATCTCATACAAAATTAATATGCTCGTTATCATCAAAACTAAGAATATTGATCAGAACAAATCTTGTTCTAACAATCTCCCCCTTTTTGATGATGACAAAAACATACATAAATGATATGAATTTGCAATCAGAATTTCAGACGGCTAAAGACAATTACACAGCTATAGCATAAGCATATAGACATTGTGTGTGAATATGTCTCCCCCTGAGATTAACAATCTCCCCCCGAGATAAATAATCTCCCCCTGAAATAAATACTGGAAGAAATTTATAAATAAAGGACTTCCCTGAGTATTTTCCATTTTAGTTGAGACGATCACATATGCTTAGATCTTCAGAACATTCATAGCTTCTAATTCTTGCTTCCATAGGACAGCTTCAGAGCTTGAATTTCTTCTTGAATCATTGCATGCTAGATTGTATCAGAACATTGTTGAATGTACCAGAGCATCATCAGAGCATCTCTACATCCTGAAATGTTACAGAACAAACTGAACGACAAAAGTCAGAGCATGAATGAATCAGAACATAAAATATGTATCAGAACATATAATATGTATCAGAACTTCATATTTATAGGCACTTGAGAAAAATGTGAAGAATGGGATTCAGAACAGGTGTAGAAAGAGATGGTGGAGGAGGATTTGGTATGGTAAAGGTGTTTTGTGGTTCAGAAGGAGGAGTGAAAACATGCATGGAAGTGTTGGCAGTCCTTGAAGAGCGGAGAGATTCTCTTATGCGCTGCTGTTGATATTCTGGAGTGTTAACCTTGTCAGGATCATAGGTAACCCTCTGCTTCTTGGCTTGCTTGGCCTCATCTTCTTGAGCCTTTCTTTTTAACCTTGCTTCTTCAGATCCTTCTTCTGAAGATCAGCCAAAGAAGAAAGCACTCTTCCACGAATCCACGCCGGATCAACAGAAGATTGAGTCCTAACAGAAGCTTCCAAGTAATGCTTGACAGCCTTGTGAAGTTCTGCTTGGAACAATGTAGCAAAGCCTTCAACAGGAATTCTTCTAGACAGAATGTCTGGGAAGCCTGCAGGATCAGAAGTTACCTCCCTGATAAGATCCAATCTAAGCAGATCAACACCATTGATGACAGAACCATGAGTAACTCCAAAGAATTGGGACGTTCCAGTAGTCCTTAGAGAATCCATCAAATCACTTTCGATCAGAATATCTGAGATCATTCTAGCGAAAGGAATAGTATCTCTTGGCAGATGAGGACACTACGCACGTTCTTCATCTCTTGATTCAGTAATAGACATCTTCGAATTCTGAAAAAGAATGTTGGAGATGTTGAGTTCAACTCTTCTTCCAATGCACAAGAGAGTGTATTTGTGATCAGGACTGATGTAGGAGGAGGAGAATAATTTCCTTCTGTGATGGAGAGAACCCAGAATAATTTCATCCCACACTTGATAAAACGCCCTCAATGTACCGGTTTTATGAGATTCAAGACCAGTAGCAAATGAGATTTGTTTTTCAACCTGTAGCCAGTTAACTCTACCAGGAAGAGGACCAGTGCATCCTTCTTCATCATCCAAGTTGTATAACTTCCTTATCAACTTCTCAGTGACCACAACTTCATGCCCTAACACGAAGTCTTTCACAAGATCCGGATAAATTGGTCCAACTAATCTGTTAAGATAGTTTGACCATCCTTGTGCTAAGATTCTCACATCAGGGTTAAAACCATAAGCTTTTTGATTTTCAAAGTCCAAAGCGGACTCACAAAGAACTTCCAAATCTTCAGTTGGAATGGTGCATGTCTTTAACGGAGCATACCCATGCTTTCTAAGAAGCATTTGTGTGGAAGTGATTTTTGCTGGGCTAGAAGAGCTTGATGAAGAATACATGACGAAATGCTTGGTTACAGATTAAAGCTAGGGTTTGTGCGATGAATGCAAAGAGAGAGAGAGACAGAGGAATAAAGAGAGAGCAAAAAAGATGAAATGAAGATGAAGCGGGTTATTTAAACGGTTGAATAAAAGAAAATAATATAAAAAAATGTTTAAATGAAATGATTACAGAAAACATGACATCAATTTGCATTTAATGAGATATGACGTTAGGAGAGATAAAGTGACAAAATGAAATGATATGCACAGTTACCTAGGGTGGCGTCTCCTCAACTGCACGCATGCTTGTCCAAAAATAGTGAACACGTGTTCATTTTCTGGAAAGACTGGTTATAGCTGTTTTGCTTTAAAAGAACTTCTGAATCAACTTAGATAATGAAACGTTAGTAATAACAAAATCAGAACTTCTAATTGATCATTATCTTAACTTCTTATAAACACTTAGTCTTGACACATTTCAGAAGATAACCATACATAAGATATTCTCATCTTCTCATTCTGGGCATAAATCCATACTGATATTCTTCAGAATGAACTTAAACCTATCTTCAGCAAGGGGTTTTATAAAGATACCAGCCCATTGATGGTCTGTATCCACAAAGTTCAAAGAGAGAACACCCTTCTGAACATAGTCCCTAATAAAATGATGTTTAATCTCAATATGTTTAGCTTTGGAATGTAAGATAGGATTCTTAGATAAACATATGGCAGAAGTATTATCACAGAAGATAGGAATGTTACTCTCATATATTTGATAATCTTTTAGCTGACTCTTCATCCAGAGCATTTGTGTGCTACACCCAGCAGCAACATATTCTGCTTCTGTTGTTGAGAGGGCTATGGTAGCTTGCTTCTTGCTGTACCATGAGATCAAATGACTTCCAAGAAATTGACAACTTCCACAAGTACTCTTCCTTTCAATTCTATCTCCAGCATAGTCAGCATCACAGCATCTTACGAAGTTGTATTCTTTAGATCTTCTGTAGACTAAACCAACACTAGTAGTACCTTTCAGATACCTCAAAATTCTCTTAATAGCAGTTAAGTGAGATTCTCTAGGATCTGATTGGAATCTAGCACACAAAAAAACACTGAAAAGAATCTCAGGTCTAGAAGCAGTTTTATATATAAGAGATCCAATCATACCTCTCTACAACTTCTGATCTACCTTCTTACTTACCTCATCCTTACCTAGAACACACGTTGGATGCAAAGGAGTTTTGGCTTCTTTGCTTTCACAAAGATTAAACTTCTTCAGAAATTCTTTCACATACTTCGTTTGATGAACATAAGTTCCATCAGAAGTTTGATTGATTTGAATCCCAAGAAAATACTTGAGTTCACCCATCATACTCATTTCAAATTCAGCCTGCATAGACTTAGCAAACTCCTTTCCAAGTGAAGCATTAGATGTTCCAAAAATAATATCATCAACATAAATTTGACAAATTAAAATGTCCTTCTTAGACGTTTTACAGAAAAGGGTCGTATCCACTTATCCTCTAGTGAAACCATTATCCAGAAGGAAAGAACTTAATCTTTCGTACCAAGCTCTAGGAGCTTGCTTCAATCCATACAATGATTTCTTAAGTTTGAAAACATGTCCTGGAGACTTAGAGTCTTCAAAACCAGGAGGTTGATGGACATAGACTTCTTCATCTATATAACCATTTAA
Source organism: Vicia villosa (assembly GCF_029867415.1). Classification (NCBI taxonomy): domain Eukaryota; kingdom Viridiplantae; phylum Streptophyta; class Magnoliopsida; order Fabales; family Fabaceae; genus Vicia; species Vicia villosa. The sequence continues at coordinate 43,019,819 of NC_081183.1, read as the reverse complement.
GAAGGCACCTTTAACATCCATCTGATACAGAGTGATGTTATGCTGAGTGGCAAAAGAAATTAAAATGCGAATAGATTCTAACCTGACCACTGGTGCAAAGGTTATTGTATAGTCAATCCCTTCTTACCGACTATATCCCTGAGCCACCAGTCTGGCTTTGTTTCTTACCACTTCTCCCTTCTCACTAAGCTTGTTTCTGAACATCCACTTTGTACCAATGATGTTGAATCCTTTTGGTCTAGGAACCAAATCCCATACATCATTCCTTGTAAACTGATTCAGTTCTTCTTGCATGGCAATTATCCAGTCTGGATCTTCTAGAGCTTGATCAACAGAAGTTGGCTCAATCAAAGAAACAAGACCTAATTGACATTCTGCGTTGTTCTTAAGGAATGCTCTTGTTCTTATAGGATCATCTTTCTTTCCAAGGATCACATCTTCTGAATGAGCTGAGGTGAGTCTAGAAGATCTTCTGACTGTTGGCTCTTCAGAAATTCTGAGATTCTCTAAAGATGCAGCAACTTGATCTTCTGATCCTTTGCTTTTGAGACTTTCAGCTTCTGGAACTTTGCTTCTTGGTTCTCCAGCTTCTGATATATCAATATCTATATCTGAAAAATTCTCAAACTGCTTTGGCTTTTCAAGACCAAGCATATCATCAAATCTGATATTGATTGATTCTTCTACAACCAATGTTTCAGTATTGTATACTCTGTAGCCTTTAGAGTGTTGAGAATATCCAAGAAGAAAGCATTTTTGTGCCTTAGAATCAAACTTACCAAGATGATCTTTAGTATTCAGAATAAAACACACACATCCAAAAGGATGAAAATATGAAATGTTGGGCTTTCTGTTCTTCCACAATTCATAAGGAGTCTTATTTAGAATAGGTCTTATAGAGATTTTATTCTGAATATAACATGCAGTGTTTATTGCTTCTGCCCAGAAGTGCTTAGCCATATTGGTCTCATTGATCATTGTTCTGGCCATTTCTTGCAGAGTCCTATTCTTTCGCTCTACAACTCCATTTTGCTGTGGAGTTCTAGGACAAGAGAAATCATGGGCAATACCATTTTCTTTGAAGAACTCCTCGAAGAATATGTTCTCAAATTCGCCACCATGATCACTTGTGACCTTTATGATTTTGCACTCCTTCTCAGATTGGATCTGAGTGCAGAATTCAAAGAACACTGAATGAGACTCATCCTTGTGTTTTAAGAACTTTACCCATGTCCAGCGGCTATAATCATCTACGATGACTAATCCATATTTCTTCCCTCTGACAGATGCTGTTTTGACTGGTCCAAATAGATCAATGTGCAGAAGTTCTAACGGCCTTGAGGAAGAGACAACATTCTTATATTTGAATGCAGGTTTGGAGAAATTGCCCTTTTGACATGTTTCACAAAGAGCATCTGATTTGTATTTCAAATTTGGGAGTCCTCTGACCAGATTTAGTTTGTTAATCTAAGAATTCTTTCTCAAACTAGCATGTCCTAATCTTCTGTGCCAGACCCATTGCTCTTCAGAAACAGACATAAGACAAGTCACCTTCTGCTTCTCAAGATCAGAAAGATCAATCTTATAAATGTTGTTCTTTCTCTTGCCTGTAAATAGGATTGAGCCATCCTTCTGACTTACAGCCTTGCAAGACTTTTGATTGAAGATTATATCATAACCATTGTCACTTAATTGACTTATGGACAATAAGTTACGCGTTAATACTTCTACAAGAAGTGCATTAGTTATGGAAGGAGAGTTACCAATACTTATGGTTCCAGAGCCAATAATCTTGCCCTTCTGTTCTCCTTCAAACTTGACTTCTCCACCAGACTTAAGCACTAGGTCTTGGAACATAGACCTTCTTCCCGTCACGTGTGGCGAGCACCCAGAGTCCAAGTACCATGACATTTTATGTTTTGTCTTCTTTGTTGCTAAGGATATCTGCAACAGAAATTATCTTCTCCTTAGGTACCCACAGTTTCTTGGGTCCTTTCTTGTTAGTTTTCCTCAAGTTCAGATTGAACTTGGGTTTAGCATGATAAGTAACAGGAGGAACAACATGATATTCTTTAGGTTTGGCAACATGATATTTTTTTGGTTGTGTCACATGCTTCTTGGTGTGTGTAGTGTTAAAGCTTTTGGCATGTGAAGTGAGCCTAATATCATGTGAGTGGCCATATTTGAACTGATCATACAATGGCTTGTATGTGATTTTCAAATCATCAATAGGTTCAAATTTATGTGAGGTATCACCCTCATAGCCAAAACCAAACCTTTTGTTTCCAGAAACACCATATATCATAGAAGCAAGATGGCTTCTGCCAATACTTCTAGATAGAAACTTTCTGAAGCTCGAGTCATATTCTTTCAGAATATGATTGAGACTAGGAATGGATTTTTCTGATTCAGAAGGAGATCCAATATCTTTGGATAATTTTAAAACTTTTTCCTTCAGTTCAGAGTTTTCCACTTCCAGCTTCTTAGTTTCAAATTCAAATTGCTTTTTCAGCTTTTTGTATTTGATACTAAGATGAGCCTTGAGTTCCAGAAGTTCAGTCAAACGGGAAACTAACTCTTCTCTAGATAGTTTAGAAAATACCTCTTCAGAATCTGAATCTGATGTAGATTCTGATCCATCATCCACTGTGGCCATCAGTGCAAAGTTAGCTTGCTCGCCTTCAGAGTCTGATTCTGATTCTGATTCAGAATCGTCCCATGTTGCCATAAGACCCTTCTTCTTATGAAACTTCTTCTTGGGATTCTCCTTCTGAAGTTTTGGACATTCATTCTTGAAGTGTCCATGCTCATTGCACTCATAGCAGATGACCTTCTTCTTGTCAGATCTTCTGCCACTAGAAGATTCTCCTCTTTCGAGCTTCTTTGAACTTCTGAAGCTCTTGAACTTCCTTTGCTTGCTCTTCCAGAGTTGGTTTACCCTTCTGGAGATCATGGACAGTTCATCTTCTTCTTCTGATTCTGATTCTTCAGAATCTACTTCTTCAGCCTGAAAAGCGTTAGTGCATTTTTTAAAATTAGATTTTAATGCAATAGACTTACCTTTCTTCTGAGGCTCATTTGCATCCTGCTCTATCTCATGGCTTCTCAAGGCACTGATTAGCTCTTCCAAAGAAACCTCATTCAGATTCTTTGCAATCTTGAATGCAGTCACCATTGGACCCCATCTTCTGGGCAAGCTTCTGATGATCTTCTTTACATGATCAGCCTTGGTGTAGCCTTTGTCCAGAACTCTTAATCCAGCAGTTAGCGTCTGAAATCTTGAGAACATCTTCTCAATGTTTTCATCGTCCTCCATCTTGAAAGCTTCATATTTCTGGATTAGAGCAAGAGCTTTAGTCTCCTTGACTTGAGCATTTCCTTCATGGGTCATCTTCAATGAATCATATATATCATAGGCAGTTTCCCTGTTAGATATCTTCTCATACTCAGCATGAGAGATAGCATTCAGCAAAACAGTCCTACATTTATGATGATTTTTGAAAAGCTTCTTTTGATCATCATTCATTTCTTGTCTAGTAAGCCTTACGCCAGTAGCTTTCACTGGATGTTTGTAACCATCCATCAGAAGATCCCATAATTCACCATCTAGACCAAAGAAGTAACTTTCAAGTTTATCTTTCCAATATTCAAAGTTTTCACCATCAAATACTGGTGGTCTAATATAACCATTGTTACAATTTCCATTGTATTGCTCAGCAGAGCCAGATGTAGATGTAGGGCTAGGATCTTCACCAGCCATCTTTTACTGCAGCGTTTTTCTCTTCCTGAATCTTTTCTAAACACGGTTAAGTGCTTGCACCTTAGAACCGGCGCTCTGATGCCAATTGAAGGATAGAAAAATACTTAAAAAGGGGGGGTTGAATAAGTGTAGCTTTAAAACTTGTAAGATAAAAACAATTTGCACAATGATTTTTATCCTGGTTCGTTGTTAACTAAACTATTCCAGTCTACCCCCTTGGAGTGATTTACCTCACCTGAGGATTTAATCCACTAATCACACAAGATTACAATGGTTTTCCACTTAGACAACTGCTAAGTCTTCTAGAGTATACTGATCACAACCTGATCACTCTAGGAACAATCTGCTTAGATACCCTCTAAGACTTTCTAGAGTATACTGATCAACAACCTGATCACTCTAGTTCTTACAACTTAATGTAAAAAATTCTTTTAAGAGTTACAATGCTTCTAATCAAGCTATTATCACAACTGTGATTTTCTCTTAAGTTTAAGCTTAATCTCACTAAGATATTATAACAGCAATGTAGTGAGTTTGATGATGAAGTTTGAGAGCTTTTGAATTTGACATCTTTTTTGTATATTTGCGCAAGTGTTGTATTTTGCTTCTCATCAGAACTTCATATATATAGGCACTTGAGAAGATGACCGTTGGGAGCATTTAATGCTTTGCGTAATCCGTACAGCATTGCATTTAATGTTTCACTCTTTTGTCAACTACCTCGAGCCTTGTTTTCGCTGTGTCTACTGACGTTGCCTTTAATAGCTTCTAATGTTACTTTTTTCAGTCAGCGTAGCCTACCATCTTGTACTTGATTTTGATCTGATGTTTGTGTAAACAACGTTTAAATATCATCAGAGTCAAACAGCTTGGTGCAAAGCATCTTCTTGTCTTCTGATCTTGAAGTGCTTCTGAGCGTGATACCATGAGAACTTCAGTGCTTCTACTTCTGATCTCAAGTTCTTCTGATACTTCCATAGACCCATGTTCTGATTCTGCTTGACCATCTTCTGATGTCTTTCCAGACCATGTTCTGATGTTGCATGCTGAACTTTCTGAGTCAGTGCTTCTTGCACTGATTTTGTGCATACTCTTTATATAATTCCTGAAATGGAAATTGCATAGTATTAGAGTACCACATTATCTCATACAAAATTCATATGCTTGTTACCATCAAAACTAAGAATATTGATCAGAACAAATCTTGTTCTAACAACCCCAATGTTCAAGTAAATCCATTACCGCAGAATAACGAAGCCTCGGTAAACCCGGTGGATGAACACCCCAACATCATTCAAATCTTCGACATCTGTCAAATAGAGGAAAATCTTGTCAGGATGCATGCCCGACAAAGTGGTTACGGCCACATACCACCTCATAATTACTTCACATGTGAAATCTGTCCCAAGGACAATAAGGGTTGCGTTGTAGTACTGTAGCGGTGAAATTGGTGAGACAATGGGAAATACTTAGCTCATTTTTAAATAGAGTGGCCACGGCGCTTTATTTTTACCAAAAGGAATGGGTGAAAGAGTGAATAAAACCCACAGGAGTTTTTAAAATCAAAACTAATAAACTTATCAGAGATCTGACTACGGAGGGTTTGTTATACAAGGGGAAGGTTTTAAGCACCCCTCTTATCCATGGTACTCCATGGTAACCCCTTTGAAAATGTTATTGTATTTTTTTATACATACCTTTTGATAGTGAGCTCGATAAGACATCGCATCTTAAGCCTACATACCCCTTAAGTGTAAATAGGCAAGTCAGAGCTTCTATAGTTTCTCTTAAAAGGAAAAAAATGGCCAAAGTGGCCAAAATCTTTTTGGGTGTGAGCTTTAAAGTACTCACAAGTTTTTTTTAAAAGAGGGTTAAGCTTTAAAATACTTAACTAGTTTAAAAGGGGATTAGGCTTTAAAATACCTAAAAAAGGTTAAGCTTTAAAATACTTAATAATTTTAATAACAAGGGACCAACCTTTAAAATACAAGGTCAATGGGTTAGGAGAAGTTTCACCGGGAATAATTCTTCTATTAACACCAAGGTTTTAAAATAAAGAGACCTAGATTTAACAATACAAAGGTCAATGGACTAAGAATAGTTTCACCGAGAATAATTCTACTCTTAGAACCAAGGTTTAAAAACAAAGAGTTTGGTTAAGCTTTAACAATACAAAACCATTAAAAGACAATGTAAAAAGATTTAACAATACTTTAAACACAAGATAAAAGAGATTGGAAAGGGAGTTTGAGTACCCTGACAATTTTAGTCAATATCATTCCCATCCTTTTGCACAAATACAACAAACTTAAGCAATCAACAATGGACACCTCAAGTGTGTGTGTGGGATATCATGTGACACAAGAACAAACAATTGAATATGATAATCAATAAATAAGAGAGATGGATGTATCTAAACCCTTGGATTAAAACTCATGTATGAATGATGAATGATTGATATGATAAATAAACATAGGGATAAATAAACAACACATAAGATAAATTAATAAGATAATGGTTAAAATAACAATTAAGTACAAGACAAGGATTAGATCAACAAGAATGTATAAGATAACAAACTTAATTAATCATGGATAAACAAATATCAACATGTTTCTTTTCTTTTTGGGTTAGGGTTTTAAACCTAGGTTTTTTGAATTAGGGTTTCAAATTAGGGTTTCACTTAAACACCTAAACCTAATTGATTTTAATTGTTAAATACCTATTTCTTTAAGAGAAATGGTCAAAGGGTACATGAAGAAGTCAAAGACATCCTATTCTAACCCTAAACAAATATTTACAAACATTCATAAAGGTCTATAAAAGGAATAATCAAAACAAAACTATTTTTTAGTTGATTTTTAAGCATAAAAGACATGTTTTTGAATTAATTTTTAAATAAGGAAATAATAAATATTTTTGTGATTTTTTAACATAATGTGAAAATAAATAAAATAAATAAATCACACAAAAAAGAAGGGTTTAAAAAAGATTAATCTACTAATTTTAACGATTTTCTGAAGTTGTGAAGAAAACCAAATAAATTAGTGATAAAAAAAAGTTTTGGTCCCAAAGGGACTTAAACTCAGGACATCTAACACCCACCACAAAACACCCACCATCAGGCTGGCGCGTGTGAGTTGATAAAGATATGCATGCATTTCAAAATATGTGAAGTTTGGTTGTAGATGCGAAAAATGCAAATCAAATCAAAAAGTCTTGGGCGAGGGGGATTCGAACCCCACACTTTGGGCACACGCGCAACACACAAACACTTAACCAATTCAGCTATAACGATGTAGTCATAAGTGATACGCTTTCATAACATTATATTTTAAAACAAGCCCTAATAAGAATTTTTCCAAAAAAACTTCATCTTCTTTACTCAGCAACGTGAAGAACAACAACATATAACCATGGTGCCAAATTCAAACTTCATCAAATCTTAATCATTTTTAACAATTCAAGATTCTAAACTGATCAGCATGAACACGTGATTCTAACCACATACTTAGCATTTACTTAAATTCATTCAAACTCACGAATTTCTGAGAAACAAGGATGAACCCTAAAAATCATTTTCAAAATTAAATTCTATAAACACACAATCAAGCCCCAAAACCTTAAGGCTTTTATTCCCTACATGATTTCAAGTAGAATGGTAACAAGTTTCAATCAAAACAGAGCTTAAACAGATATGCCAAAGTTTGAGTTTGATACCTCTGAAAATGGAGATCGTGACTTGTGTTAGAGCTGTTACAAGACTGCTTCAACTATCTGGAAAGCTTCAGTAATGTCCAAGGAAGCTTTCTGGGAACTTGGAATGGATTGATAACCTCTTCTTCTTCAAACCTGATACCACCTACAAACAAAAAAAAAATATGTCTAGAACTCCATGTTCTAGATGTTACAGATCCAAAACAGATGTTTTAATAGCTTCTATATGTGATATAGAATATATCCAACATAAAAAATCAAGAAACGCACGAGCCAATTTCAAAATGACAACTTTGGTTCAAAGGTGTTCTTTAATGGAATTTTGAAGAGTGATTTTCTGTTTGAGGCTTTTGGCAAATGTTTGGGGGTTATGGATAGTTTCTATATGTGATATAGAAACTATTGGAAAGGCTAATTTGGTATTGTCATACCCCAAAATTTTCCCATACCATTTCTCTTATTCAAGCTCGTACCAAAGTGCAATGCTCAAAGACACACTCTCCTAAACAATGGCTCAAGGAGCTAGGGTGTTGATTTCTCTAAAGAAAATCAATGAATCAAAGTCTCCAAAGGATTTCATATGGCCTATGATGTTTCAAACTATCTCCATGACAAAATTCAGGTTTCAATTCCAAGGATTGACCATTCAATTGCTCAGAAAGTCAACAATCGACTAGTTATACCTAAAAGTCAATTATGGTCAAAGTACTGTTAAAACTCCTGATTTTTTGTCAACAACCTTATTTTGAAGTATCATTCATCATTTGATCAAGGATTGATCATGATTCATCAAGAAAAGATCAGAAATCAACAAAACCTAAAGTTTCTAAATTAGGGTTTTCTAGAAGAAAGTCAACTAAACTTTGATCAGCCATAACTCCCACATGGAACATCAAAAATTTCCCATCCAAAGCTCATTTTGAAGGAAATTGAATTCTCTACAATTTTGTCTCTCACAAGCCAAGTCTAAAAATGCATCATTTGAGAGATATGGATCAAAAGATTATAGGTCCTTTTTGAAAGTCAACCAAAAGCAGTTTTTTGTTAAAGCCAATATCATCAAGATAAAATCATCAAAGGAAAAAAAAATCTTTCAAAGTGGGTTGCAGAAGACATCTTGAGGTTTCCAAAAATTCCTAGAAATCTTCCATACCTTAAATATTGAGGGAGATATGCCTTGTCAAAGTTGGACAATTTTAAAGGAAAAAATGTGAAATAAAAGGCTTCCAAATGATTTTTTTTGCAAATAGGCCCATGACTTTAAGAGTCAATCTTGCTATACAAGTCATCTAGAAGTCCCAATCTGAATGCCACGAATTTTTAATCATTATTTGATTTTTTTTAGTGAATTTTATTCATTAAAAAATGGATGGAAATCAAAGATTTGGAAAAATTGTGAAGAGATTTGATTTAATTTTGATTATCAACCAATTCCAATCATCATTTATGGCATATTTTCAGTTCAAATTCGTGCATAGGGTAATTGGAAGAGATTGAAGCAATTTGAGCCAAATTTGGAAGTCTTAAAACCATATTTCAATCAAATCTCCAATGTTTGATTCAAGAAGATTTAAGCCAATTTTGATAATCTAATACCTTGCACTATAAGTACAGAAGGTATTCATAAGGTTTAGAGAACAAGGTTCGGCCTCCAAGCTCCCCCCAAAAGCTTCAAAATGTCAAGAAAAATTGAGATTCGAATTCCAAGATAAAAGCCAATTCAAGGTATTGTGGAGGCTCAACCGTATTCCTAGACATTTTCTGAAGCTGTCTGGATCATCCCCGAGGTTTCACACATTCAGAATCGACTCCCATACGCTACGATTTTCCAGTTTTCATTTGAATCTGATTCTATGAATTCCTGCATTGCTAATCAATTTCGTTTGCATATTAGTGTTTAATAGGATGTTCTTAACATATGTGCATCATTCGATTGAATTTTAGAGGCTAGAGTTTACTTATGCCATTGTTAGGGTTCATGGATATCGAATTAGGGATTTCGTGTAGAGGTAATTGCAGGTCAAATTAAGGAGCTCGTTGAAATCGCAGGGTGTCGATTAGTCGATCTGGGTTTTTGGTTAGTGTTTATCAGTGGAGCAGGAATTGCTATGAATATGTACTTAACCCCTAGGTACATGGTTCGATTCCTGCGGGAGGCAAAAACAATATTTCCTGGGCAGCCGATAAGCGGACCTAGGGGGGATTATTGATTAAGCCGGTAACATGCTCGGTTGGCCGACACGGTTGATGCGTGCAGCGGATATCGGGGTGTTACAGTCTGCACCAATTTGTTTTTTGCAATTATTTCCTTATGTTTTCTCACTTGTAGATCCTATATATGTGGTGCGTGCACCCTTATCATGAGCCTTCGCCTCCCCATCACAGGATCTCGTCTAACATAAATCCAAAAGACCAGAAGTGCTAGTCCACCATGCACCTTCAGGAGCCTACCACACCAAATCGCAAGCTAAGATTTCTAGTTTTTTTCATTTTTATTTATTTGATAACTATTATCTATTTACTTGTTTTTTGTTTTGTTTATTTATTTAATAAAACTTCTTCTATTTTTTCTTTTTCTTATATAAAATCATAATAATTTCTTTTTTTTCATTTTATAAAATTATAATCATTTTATTTTTGATAACATTTATTTTATAACTAAATGATTAATTTCATTTAATTATAAATAATAATTTTGATTTGATTTAAGTGATTAAATTAATTTAATTTTTTAAATATTTAATTAGGTTAATATCTTTTAAATTAATCAAATTACTTATTAGGTTAGATAATTTAATCGAAAACCTATTTTTTCCGATTTAATTAATTAGGTTGAAAACCAATAATTAATTCACTTGTTTTTTATTTATTTTATTAACCATGGTTAACTTGTGCCCTAAATTAGGGTTTGCGAGGTTTATCGTTAGATCATTCATGCAATAAAAATTCTTTTCTTTGTGCAAATTTTCAGGGTTACCTCAGGATCCTTCAGACACGCGCCATACCAATCGAAAAACTAAGTTCTAATTCTTTTCTTATTTAAATATCATTTTTACTTTTACTTTTGCCTTATGGGTTAAATTAGGGTTGGCTTCAACCGTCAATGAATTACTCCTACACTCACCCCTCTTTTTTTACCTTCATTGATTTTCAGGGTTAACTGACTAATTAAAGCTCAAACCTTCGGTAACCCTAAACTCGTTTTTTTATTATTTAATTTCCCTTATATTATTACTTGTGTTTGACCCATTGTTTTATGGGGTCATATTATTGCTTTTCCCCCCTCCCCATGGCTATATTTTGTAACTGCTCCTGGTTTGTATTGTGTGGCCTTGAAGGCACTTAAACTGTTATGCATTATATTATAACTGCGTGGTTAGTAATTTAGGGAGTGAAAACCTCGAACTGAATTTAGAATAACTAATTTATAAGATAATATTATTTGAATTGAATCATGTGATTGTGCACCCACACACCTTTTATGGTAACCCCTTTTGTTGCCTGTTGCTTGTTACCTTGTTGCCTTTTCAGTGCAGAATAGTCAAGTCCCTCGAATACGAGGACGCCTCAGCAAATGTTGCCTTCAGTTCATTCTCATTACTAAAGATCATACGTCCCTACGATGCTCCCTTCGATTATATGATCTCGTCCTTTGAGGTTGCCTACAAATGATGTGATAGTCTCTTTCGATTGCTGAGGTGTCCTCTTGGTTGCCTAATAATGACTATTCTTATGCTTCCCTTAGACTACCTGCCCTCTCTATGGCAAGGACAGTCTTATGGCGAACAATAATTTCGACGACCCTTCAACCTCCAAATAAAAGGACTTCCTACCCTCCTATGGTATGGATAGCCTTGAAAGGCTAAAAGAACTCTTTTACAATGTTAAAGTAATTAGCTCCTAATTGCTTGCTCAGGATTAAATTCTTTTTCTACTCTTTTCTCAAAAACCTTCAAAAAGCTACGCTTATTTACAAGCTAAAGTCTTATTTCATTTCTACACTTTTGAAAACTAAAGAGCAAAGCAATTAAGAGCCCATGGAAAACCATGGATGCAAAGGGTGCCTTACACCTTCCCTTTGTATAAATTACCCCCTGAACTCAAAATTTCTTTTAAAGGTTTTTTTTGTTCTTATAACCTTTCTATTAATTTGGATAAAATAAAAGTCGGTGGCGACTCTTGCTTACCGCGACATTTCTTTAAAGTCAGTTCATCGTATTACATGTATGAAAGTGTTTGGTTTGGATTTTGGCTAGTGGTGAGCTTAAATAAAACTTTAATAGAGGTAAAAATGTGATTTTTGGTTAGGGGAACTTTGAGAGGTTGAGGAAGGTATGGAAAAATACTAAATGATGTTTAGAAGTTGTCTAAACCTTTGGTTGACACCCAGAACTTGTGGAACTTAAAATCACTATGAAAATGCAAAGATTGAAAAATGAGAATTTCAAGTGAGGTAGTGTGTAACGCCCTAAATTTAATTAATTATTTAATTAAATTGATCAAGGATTTTTTCGTTGGAATTAGTTGAAGTCGAGGTTTATCGATATTATTCTAAAGGTTTAGTTGGATTAATGTGTTGATTTGAGCAGTTAAGTTGTGATCAGATTAGTCAGAGAAATACAATTGCGAGTTGGTATTATTTTCGTTATGGATCAATTGTAGTTGTAGAATATTATTGGAAATATTATTCGTTATATTATGTGATTATTTATTTATGTGTGTTATTTGGCTTAATTGAGTAATTTGAGGAATATTATGAATTGGGCCTAAGTGGTAGAACATGTCAATAGATGGATTATGGGTTAAGCCCATTAGTGAGAATAAGTAATAAGAATTAGGGTTTTAGAGATTTAGTCTCATAACTCTTTTTATGGAGAAAGAAGATAAAGAAGAGAAAGAAGAGAATAAGAAAGGAAGCTTGGGCATGAAGGGGAAGAACTCCATTCAAGAAGGTGAAGCTTTTTCTAAGGTAAGGGTGGGGTTCTTACTCTCTAAGGGTTGGCATGATGATGGGTGTGGTATAGGTTAGGCTTCATAGTTGAAATCCATGAATGTGTGAAGATTCCCAATATTGATGATGATGATGAATGTTGAAATTAATGAATGATTTGCTGAGATTTTGATGAGTTTTTAGAGGTTTATGTGAGTGAGCAAGGTTATGATTGGTGTATCATCTTTAACCTTTCAATTTCATAGTTTTGTATTGTTAGGGTTTATGATGAAATTGCATGAATTTGTGGTTAAAAACATGTTTTAAATGATGATTGATGATGAATGATGTTAGATGTTGTGATTATATGTGTTTAATTGATGTTTGGAATGAGTTTTGGATGTTGTGATTATATGTGTTTAATTGTTCCACCAATGCGCTCTGTTATTTTTCTGCATAATCGCGCGTCCGCTAAGCGGGCTCTGGCTTGCTAAGCGGGTGCTGCTAAATTTGGAAAATTCACGAGCTAGCTAAGCGGAGCTCTAGCCCGCTTGAAGCGCACTGGTGGGCCGCTAAGCGGAGCTCAGCAAAGGTTCGCTACTGTCCCTAGCCGCTTGAAGCCGCTAAGCGGACCTGTTTGTGCAAAACTTGTTCAAACTTTGAAATGACGTATCTTTTGACCTATAACTCCGTTTTATGCGTCGTTCGAAGCGTTGGGAAGCTAATGAAATTATTTGTATGATAGAAGTAGAATGGTTAGCACATGATGAATTAATTATGATTATATTAACATGTAATTATGTATATGTGCGTCATAACTTGATAATTTGTGAATAGCATTGTGATGGCATGTTATGTGGTGTAATATTTATGATGTGTGTGAATGAATATGTGTTATTTGAATGTTCTTATGGAGAATGATTACTTTATGACTTAATCATGATGTGGTTGTTTTAATAACATGTATGTATGTATATATGTATGTATGTATGTATGTATGTATGTATGTATGTATGTATGTATGTATGTATGTATGTATGTATGTATGTATGTATGTGAATATGTGTTATGGCTTGATGAAATGTGAATAACATGTGTTGAAATGATACATTATAATTTATTCATATTGTATACCATAATGAATTGATGAGGATGTGCACAAATGTATTGGCAATTGTTTACTACATGTATAATGAGATGTTGAATTGGTGAATACTATGAGTATAATTTATATGTGAGTGATAACATGTTACTTTAATCGTATTTATGCAAATGTGAATTGGTGTTGATTGATAACAATATTGTCGGCATGATATGTGACGTGATATTCATGATGAGTGTGAATGATTATATGCTGTTTATTTTTGAAAAATAAAGATGGCTCGCTAAGCGGAGCCAGTCCGCTAAACGGAGCCTGGTTTGTATTTCGCTACTGTTTTAGTCCACTTGAAGTGGGGTTATTGAAATTGTATTTCCATAAGCGCGCTTGAAGGTCGCTAAGCAGACCTTGCTGTGTAAAACTTGTTTAAACTTTGACATGATGTATCTTTTGAACCGTAACTTTTTTTTAAATGCCGTTTGAACTTCCATGAAGCTCTAACTGATGTTTATCCATTGTATATGCTTTGAATATTCTTGGATATCTTTATGAACCCTTTCCTTGAATTTAATTGCTTTATGTTATGAATGTTTTTGTGATGTGAAGTATTGTTGTATGATGTGTGCATTATAGCGACGTGATTGTGAAGTGATGCATTCTTATGAATGATGATGATTTTGTTGTAGTTGAATTTCGACATTATATTGATAATGTTCTATGGTGATTTCGACGATGTTGTGACATATTGTTTATGTGGTATTTGTGGATGTGCATCATTGAGTCGCATCCATTGCATAATGCATGCCTGAAACTTATGGCAAACACGACGGCCTGAAAACTATGGCAAACACGACTTCCTTAATGGTAAATAGCGACGATGTGCCTAATGGAAAATTTTGAGACGTGGGAGTTTTACTCTAAATGGTACCAAATGCAATTTCATAAGTTTGAGTCACATTCTAGTTAGGGATGTCAATGGGGCGGGGCGGGGACGGGGGATACATTCTCATCACAATCCCCGCCTTCGAATTTATTCCCCATCCCCGCTTCGGGTCCCCACTACGAGGGAATTTTCTCTCCCATCCTTGTCCCCGCGGATCCCCAAGGTTCATGGGGAGATCCATAAACATGATTTTTTATTTATTATTTTAAATCAAATTAATAGTAAAAGCTTTAAAAACTAACCACAAAAAATTTAAAAATTATTCCTTTATGATAAATATATTGCTTTAACAATATTTAATCTATAATATTGAGTGTCATGACCACAAAAATTTCAAACTAAAAAAATATTGAAATAATAATTTAGATCCCACTCTTTTACTAACAATACATATATATTTTAAATTTGTGTATAAGATTAATTATATGAAATGAAAAACAAACTTACATAATAATTTAAAATTATACATAAATTAAGGACATTATGCTATTTTAGGCGGGGCGGGGGATATTTACGCCACCCCCGTCCCCGAAGTGCCTTCGGGGAGACTTTGTTCCCCATCCCCGTCCCCGTGGGGAGAAAATTCCCTGTCTTTGGGGCCCCAAACGGGGAATCCCCACGGGGATCCCCACTAACGGAGGCAAGTTGACATCCCTAATTCTAGTTGCATTTGAATTGCATTTGATTTGTGTTTGTATTGTTGAGATGATGAGATGTTTGTTGTGACGTGATGATGAGATGTTTTTCGTGATGTGTTGGAATCTTACTTGTGAATTGCATATATTGTCATGGTTGATTGTTGACATTGTTGCCATTTCATAAGTTGATCATGTGATTTAAATTATTGAGACGATGATATGTTGTTGTCATTTAATGATAGTATAATTGTGAATTTAAATATGTTGTCTTAATTTATTAATGACATTGTTGCCGTTTTGAAAGTCGTATTATATTGTTAAGTTATTTTGCGATGAAAATTGTTGTAAGATGTTATGTGATGCGAAGTGGTGAAATTATGTATGATCCATATCTCCTATAATATTTATCATGCATTCTTTTATATTGTAAGATATCTCACCCCTTTGCTGATATTTCCCCTACCATGGGAAATGGGAAGGTATTCAAGATTAGTCGTGGATGTTCGAGGTTATTGATGTGAAGTCTTTTGTTGCTTTACGGCAAGTCGAGTTGGTGTCCATTGCTCTGATACGTAGAACTCGGGGGGATTAGTCGTTATTATTTAATTGTTGTATTCCATGTTGACATTTGTTTTTAAGTTGAATTGAAAGATGTTTATAAGTTAAGTTGCAAGTGGTGAATGAAGTTTTATTCTGAATACTATGTATCTTTATTAAATGCAATATAAGTATGTTTGTTTGGTTAAGTCAAAATGTGACATCCCGTCGTTTGATGAATATTTTTAAATGCACTCTGATTTTCGCTTATAATTGCAGGGTAGATTTGTGGTGTTACATAGTGAATTAGAGAATTTTGGTATATTTTATCAAGGGAGTGATACCCTCTACTTATAGGCAATAATTAGGGTTTGTGGAGGGAAAAATCTCAGAAGTTTGAAGCTCACATGTGATCTTGTACCATCTTGCTTCTTTGTGAAGTTATGTCAAAATTGGAGTTCCAATGGCAAGTTACAAACTCAAGCATGCTTCCATGACTTTATTCTGAGTTGTAGAGGCTTGCTTGTGATGTTTAACTTACTTTTGGTGCTGAGGAGACATGGGAGAGGCTCAAGGAGAGTGGAATTTATGCATAAAGCCTCTTTATCAAAATGGAAGTGTGATCTTTATGCCATTAATGGAATGATCACTTGGATAATGTCTTAAACACTTGGATTATAGCTCAAAAGCAAGTCTAATCTTCTGATTATGGTGCTTTGAACAAGTTATATGGGCTGCAAGAAAGGAATCTTTGCATTGTAAATGATTTTGGTTCATAACTTCTTCATTTTCATTCTTGAATTCAAGTGTTCATGGTGCCTTATTCACAAAATCATAACTCATTGATCAAGTCACATATTTTCATGCTAGTGGTCTCTTTGGAAATCCCTTGCTACATACTTAAATTCACTTGCTGAAAGTTTCCTCAAACTCTTTTTGGATCATGGAGAAAAAAAGGCAATAAAGTTAGGAAAAAACTAGGTGAAAACACCCAGAAATTTTCCAAGTTTTTTGAACATAAACTTTCTTAATCGAAAATCTCTCAAAGTAATCACTTTTAGCCAAAAGTTGCATTGTGATAAGTTGTTTTTTTTTCAAGATCTACAACTTTCATGTTTGGAGATTTTTGAGTTTGTAGGCAAAATTTGATGTTCTCAAAATTAGGTCAAAATTCACTTAAAACCCTAATTTTGACTTTTGTTGACTTTTTGATTCTTGATGAATTCTTTGAATTTTCTTTGATCAAATGTCTTCAATATCCATATGATGATGATTTGGATCCTTAAAAGTCCATAGTTGACTATTTTCCTCAAAAGTCAAAGGTTGACTTGCATAGTTATTTTTTTCAAATGAACTGCAGTTTTGTGATTTTCATATGAATCAAGATCTCATCTTCAAATGAATGATATGAATGAACTATAATGTTGTTTTGGATGCCCTTGAATCATAGTTTGAGCCTTGGAACAATGTTCTGATTAAAAGTCAACCCTCTAGTGAAATTAGGTCAAAAACCCTAATTGGAGCTTCTAATGAATATGAAGGTGATTGATCTTGCTTTGAACCATCTTTGGACCTTGATATTGATTAGAGAATCCTTTGAATCATAGAAGGATGTTTAATTCCTTTGTGGTCCTCAAAACCCTAATTTGCCTAGCCTCTTCCTGATCCACTCTTGTCTTAGGGCACAAGCAACAAACAACAATCTTTTTTATATTTTTGTTAGCAAATGATAAATGCATGACGATTATGATGATAATGATGATCCTAATTTTTAAGATATTATGGGATCTCAGTGGTCAAAACTTGGGGTACAAGAGGTACAAGCTTTCTCACAAGTGTAAGTTTAAGAGTGCGCCTAAGAGGGGGTGAATTAGAATTTTGAAAAGTTATCTGGTTTTAGAATACTTATTCTTATTTTTCTGGTTTGGTGCAAGAGTTTATACACATGTTTCTTTCTTTTTTGGTTTTTGATTTGCGATGAAAGTGGTAAATGGAGAAAAGTAAAGAACAAAATGATATATCCTAGTTCCCCTTACAATTCGAGAGTACTCCAGTCCCCTTTCAACATGAAAAAGATTTCACTATTGTTAGAACTTTGTACAAGCATATACCAAGACTCCTCCTACAATATTCTAACCACAAAACCACCAAGAACAATCCTCTTGGATTTTCACTAAGTAAACTTAAGAGAACAATCCTCCTTTAATGACTTTCATGCTTCCAACAATCCTGGACAACAAGGTACAATCAAACAAGTAGAACAAGAAAACAATCCTTTCCTTTCTACTTTCTTGTTTCCAACAATCCTGGACAACAAGCAATTATAAACCAAATATGGAATTTATTTAAGTAAAGAAGTTTATGAACATATATCAATCACTAGGATTGATCTTCTCTTTCAAGCAAGACAATTTACAATGATATAATAGTGCTCAGGTGTGTATGTATGAATGAGAAACAATTCTGAATTGGTATGGAACAATGTGCAGAAAAAGTTTCAATGAAAGTTCAAGTATGAAACACCTGTATGAAAATATATGACCAAAAAGGTGGTAAATTGTAATGAAAGAGGTGAGTTTTTGAAATATGATATACATGGTATTTATAGATGACTCTACACCCTTAACAATGGTTGCATTTTGATGGAACAATGCAATGGTTAAATGTTTGAAATATAATTTCGGTTGGATTTAAAACAAGTTGAAAAAGTCCCACTGGCAGTGGTAACGGGTTACTTGAAATGAGGTAACCGATTACCATGTAATGTTACTTTCTGGAATTTGAAAATATTTCCCAGGTAACCGGTTAATTGGTTGAGGTAACCGGTTACTTCACCTAAAATTTGCCAAAAAAAAAGAAAACAGTAGCGCTGCAAAGTTGAGGTAACCGGTTACTTGCTTTCTGGTAACCGGTTACTCTAAAGCTAAAAGGTGAAAAATATGTGAAAATGGCTTGGAAACAAAAGCAAAGATATTTCTTGATAGCGTAATGCATATGTATGAAAAGGTGAACTATTTTGAGCACTAAAATATCAATGTTTAAGTTTTAGCTTTTACCAAATATTTGAAGATCAATCACAAGGCTAATCATCATAAAAGTTGCAATGTTGATCCATAGCTAATTTGATATTTTTGCTCATCCTTTATTGATGTATACTCACTGTCACACCCCAAAATTTTCCCATACCATTTCTCTTATTCAAATTCAAAGTCAAGGCACATGGCTCAAAGACACCCCTCCTAAACAAGGTTCAAGGAATTAGAGTTTTGTTGTTTTAAGAAAAAATCAATGGATCAAAAGATTCCAATTCATCTCATATGTCTTATGATGTTTTAAACTATCTCCATGACAAAATTCAGGCCTAAATTCAAAGGATTGGTCACTCAGTTGCTCAGAAAGTCAATAGTCGACTGATTTGACCTAAAAGTCAACTATGGTCAAAGTACAGTCAAAACTCATGATTTTTTGTCAACATATTTATATTGAAGTATCATTCCCCATTTGATCAAGAATTGATCATGGTTCATCAAGAAAAGATCAGAAATCAACAATTCCAAAAGTTTCTAAATTAGGGTTTTCATAGGAGAAAGTCAACTGAACTTTGACCAGCCATAACTCCCACATGGAACATCAGAAATTTTCCATCCAAATCTCATTTTGAAGGATATTGAATTCTCTACAATTTTGTCTCTCACATTCCAAGTCTAAAAATGCATCATTTGAGACATATGGATCAAAACATTATAGGTTCTTTTCCAAAGTCAACCAAAGGTCATCTTTTTCAAAAGAGCACACAAGGAGCATGGAAAATTATTTTGACATGGGACCAAAAACACTGGTTAGAGGACTCTTCAAGATTTCCAAAAAGTTATAGAACTCCTCCATATCCTAAAATTGAGGGAGATATGCCTTTTCAAAGTTGGATAAATTTGAGAAGGAAAATGTGAAACAAAAGGCTTCAAATTGATTTTTCTTGCAAAGGAGCCCAACTTTTTATGGCCCAATCTTGATCCACAAGTCATCCAAGGCCTCAAATCTAATTGCCACGAAACTATTATGAATATTTGATTTTGTGTGAATTTTTTTCATTTAAATCATATATTTAATCAATATTTGAAGAAAAATTGAAAAGATTGGATTTTCTTTTAATCTCAATCATAATCAGTTATCAATAATATCCCATAAATCAACCTCTTTTTATTTTATGATTTTATTTCTTTAGTTATTGATTTTTATTCATTTAAAAATCAATTTAAATTCAAATAAATCATAATGAAAGGAGAAAGATCATATGAAACATTTTGTCAATATCTAATCAAACTTATACTGATTCACAAGGCAAAACAATACGTGAGAATATTTGGAAAAGAGATTGGCTTGAACAAAATTGGAAAGTTTGCATTTGATTTTCAATCAATTGCCAATATCCAAAATCAACAAGATTTGGTTCAAGTTTATTGACCTTGAGCCTTCTCCATATATATTCATGGGAATTCATACGCAAGAGAGAATTTTTTTTCGCAGCCAAGAACCACAGTGCAACTCTTGAAATTTCAAGAAAAAAGGAGAGATCGAATTCAAAGGTAGAGGCTAATTCAAGGAGTTTTATGGATCCCAACGCATTCCTGGTGTCTTATTGAAGCTATCCCTATCGTTATTCGCAATCCAAGCCGTCAGAATCGCTTCCATACATCTTACGGTTTGCACCATTTTTTTGTTTTCGATTTGGATTATATATGCATCATAAATCATATTTGAATCCATGGTTGTGTTTAGAATCTTGTTTAAGAGCTATCTGTGCCATTTAATTCGAGTTTGACTGCAGATTACAGGATCCACCATGGCTAGGTTTTAGAGATTCTGATTAGGGGTTTTTAATACGAGCAAAATTGGTGAAAACTAAGGCCTCTATCATGTTTACAAGACAATTTCGGACCGAACCATGGTTGTTTTTGGGATTTATTCGCTGTGTGTTATGAGTTTTGGTTTTGCAGGAATTGGCTATGGATGAGTTTTGTAGCAAAACTGCGTCTGAATCGTAGCAGGAAACCAGAGTCTGAAGAAGGAAGAAGGGTCCCTGGGCGCGTTGCTGTTTTTTTTTTAAAAGTTTATTGAATAAGTTATTTTATATTATACTTATGGTGAAACTAGTTGACAGCGAAGAACCAGTGGCTGAATGGAAAGGCAGTGTTTCAAAGTTTACACGTGCAAGGGACCGAGTTCGATTCTAACGGTTCCCTTAGGCTATGTTTGGGAGTTTGGAGGGAAGGGGAGGGGAGGGCGTTAAAAAATAAGAAGAATTGGGTGAAAAGAATAAAAGGATTTTGAGTAGGAGGGTTTTGGAGGGTTTGGTTTTATTCATAACACCAAAAACCCCATAAAATGGGGGAACTCAAAAATTGTATTGAAGGAGGGTTTTGGAGGGTTTTGAAGGGCTTATATAAATTTTCCAAATATCTTTTAGGTTGTTATACTATTTTGAAAATTAAAAATTTTGTAATGATTATGACTCTTTTATCATTCTAAACAAAATCATTTTTTCAAAAAATGTCAAATATTTCTCTATATTTTCTTAAAAATTCGTTTTCGGAAGCCTTCCCCTCCCCTCCCCTCCAAACTCCCAAACATAGCCTTAATTTTTTTTAAGTTTTCTTGCTTACGGATCCGGTATGACACTCAAGCGCAAGACTACCTACCATGCGTCTTCAGCGTGGGCCTCGGGATCTCACCAAGAATTGATCTAACGAACACCAAGTTGCAGGCACATCGTATAGGCCTCCAGGCTGGCCATACCGAAGCAAAAGCTAAGGATTTTACAAATTTTTTTATTTTTTAATTAATTACACAACTTGTTTTTTATTTTATTTTATTATATATTGTTTGTATATATATAAGTCTTTTAAAAACTCTTATAAAAAAAAAACAAAACTCTTCTTAAAGCATAATAAATAAATAAAATATATTTATTTGTTTTAATTATTATTAAATAATTTTATTGTTTTAAATTAATTTAATTTGTTTAAATTATTTTTTTAATTTTTATTAATTGATGGAAATAAATATTAGGGTTAGGTTATTTTAATCGAAATTTTATTTTCACCAATTTAATTAATTAGGTTGAAAAACCAATAATTAATTAAATTGATATTATTTATTCTATTAAACTTAGACAATTTGTGCCTTGATCAGGGTTTACGAGGATCATTCCTACACTGAATTGTTTTCCTTCCTTGTGTACATTTTTCAGGGTTAGTACTAGGGTTTCCTCCGACTACGCGCCATATCAGATCAAAAGCCAAGTCCTGATTCTATACTTATTTAAATATTTATTATTTTACCTCTTTTATTTAAAATTAGGGTTTACCTTCAAGTGATAATGAACTCCGCCTACACTCACCCTTCTGTTTCTTTTTTCTTTTCAAATTTTCAGGGTTAACCAGCCGGTCAAAGCTCGATTAGTCGGTAACCCTAAAAGTTGTTCTCTTTTATTTTAATTATTATTTGTGTCAGACCTACTGCTCTATTGAAATTTTATTATTGTCCTTTTCGCCCATCCCCATGGCTGATTATGCAACTGTTCCCTGGTTGTATTGTATGGCCTTGAAGGCACTTAACACTGTATATAAACTGCATGGTTAGTAATCCTAGGGAGTGATAACCCTGAACTGAATTAGAATCGCCTAATATGATCTCGTCCCTCGAAGTTGCCTACGAAGTGCTGAGGTATCCTCTGGTTGCCTAACGAAGATGGCTATTCTGATCCTTCCCTTAGACTACTTGTCTCTCTATGGCTTGGGACAGTCTTATGGCGAACGATAACTCGACGACCCTTCAACCTCCAAGTTAAAGGACTTCCTTACCCTCCTATGGTATGGATAGCCCTGAAAGGCTAAAAGTACATTTTTCATCTAACCAGGTAATTTGCCTCTAATTGCCTTGCTCTGGCTTAAATCTTTTTCTCACACTTTTTTCATAAACCTTCAAAAAGGCTACGCTCATTTACGAGCTAAAGTCCGTATTATCTTCTTCTACATTTCTACACCTTTGGTTTTAAAAAAAGAGCAAAGCAATTAAGAGCCCATGGATAACCATGGATGCAAAGGGTGCCTTACACCTTCCCTTTGCATAAATTACCCCCCGAACTCAGTTTTTATTTAAAAGGTTTTTCCTGTTCTTTTAGCCTTTCTGATATTTGGATAAAATAAAAGTCGGTGGCGACTCATGCTATCCGCAACATTTCAAATAAAGTCAGTTCACCATATTACAGAACTGGCGACTCTGTTGGGGATTTTTTCGAATAAAAGAGGGGTTACCTTAAAAGCTTAGGATTCACTTTAAAATGTTTTCTATTGTTTGCTTTGCTTGCTTTATTTTTTAGGGTTGTTTTGGGAAAAGTGAAGGACGAATCCTACACCTGGATTCAAGTACACCTAAGATAGGAAGTGGCATAGTCATGGCGACCTCCTTCATATATGTGGAGGATTGGTCAATATGAGAGTTCACGCTTAAGTTAGGCTTTTATAGGTGTTCACATGCCTCTTTTGCATGAGAGAGGTTCGTGTGGATATCTGTAGGTGAGTCGGAGCTTAAGGACCTTTAGTTACCTTTAACCCATCTTGACTTTTAGGAACGTAGTGGGGGGACTACTCTTGATGTATGTTGAGAGCATAGTCGCTACCCGATACTACAACTCAGATAGGTTCTTTCTCAAAGTATCATTGCATGGTATGTATGTATCATGTTCGAGGGTGCTTTAGGAGGGCTGAAAATTCTGGGTAACTCGGTAGAACCCGTTGCTGATATCATCTTTATCCTTAGAAATACCTTTGGGGAAGGGTATCCCACATGATCTAAACTCCATGCAAGCCAAGCCTAAGGAAATTGTGTGACTTGTGTGACTTGTTTGTGTTTGCTACTAACCTTTGTTTCCCAGTAGGTTTTGTTAAAAGGCTTGTTTGCCCTTACTATCTCACATTGTGCAATATGAATTGCATTTGCATGACATCATGACATCATAAGCATAACATGATTTAACTAACCTTTTCAAGGATCTTAGGGATTTAAGGCGGATAATTTCAGGTGATCTTATCAAGGACGGAATTCCTATCTAGGGGCAAGAGGATTTACTTTCCTCTGGCCATTCGTCTTCCAAATCAAAGACACCGTACCTATCAAGGGGCAAAAGGATTTATTTTCCTTTGGCCGTATGCCTTCCAATTCAAAGACACAGTACCTATCAAGGGGAAAGAGGATTTATTTTCCTCTAGCCACATACTTTCAAATTCAGAGGTATCCCGAATCAGAGGCGATGACCCACTCGATATGGTGAGCTTGATTCTTAAAGAAGGACGCTTAGAAACGAAAGCCAAGGATCTTCAGACGAAGCTGTGACTGATTAAATTTTTAAGGTTGCTAACTTCATTAAAGATCATTGAAAACATTGCATCTGCATTCATAACATCGCATAACAGGTTTATTACAATAGGTCCCTCATCCTTTCTCGCTGTTTATTTCAGCATCATGGATCTCAAGCAATCAGTCAAAAATCTTCAGGCTCAGAACAACCAGTTCCAAGAGATGATCCTTAACTTGGCCAAAGGGCAAGAAGAATTAAAGACACTTCTGATCAAGAAAGAGAAGAGTCAACATAAGCTTCAAGGTAGTAAAGATAATCGGAAATCCAAACCTAAGCGATCATTTACTCCACTGCACATGCCGCTGTCTCAAGTTCTGCAACAACTACTCAATTAGAACTTAATAACTCTATTTCCTCCATATTCATTTCCTGCTAATCCTACTCCTGGATACAAGTACCATGCGAGATGTGCTTATCATTCGAATAGTCCTGGTCATGATATAGAAGATTGTTGGCAATTGAAGCACAAGATTCAAGACTTAATTGATGAAAAGATCATTGGTTTCAACTCACCCGAGAAACCTCCTATGGCTAATGTTGTGCACAACTCGAAAGGTCGTAATGAACGCAACCTATCCGTTGGGGCAGTTCTACAACAACAAAGGAAGTCAGACACTCCTAAGCGTCAATTCACCCAGATCAATATGTCATTGGCTCAAGCATTACAACATTTGCTGAAGGCAAACTTGATTACTGTAAGGGATCCTCCGGTGAAGCCCAACACTTTCGCTCCTGGCTATAAACCCAATGCGAGGTGCGCATATCATTCCAATAGCCCTGGACATGATACGAATGATTGTTGGTCATTGAAGAATAAGATCCAAGATATGATTGATGCTCGGGAAATCGAATTCAACACTCCCAAGACCCCCGTAGTGATCACTACTCCCATGCCTAATCACGACAAGACTGATTAATGTCTAGAAGGATGGACTTTAAGATCATTAGTTTTACTTTCAGTTGCAATTTCTTTTTCTATTTATTTAAACATTCGACTTATGATAGACATTATCTGTTTTAATAATCATCATTAGTGCATTGCATATGTTTATCTTGAATAAATTATTTCGCTATCACTCATTTTAAATTATGTCTTTACTTTGGATATGTTTTGTGATATTCAACTCCTGCTAAGCTGTAAGCCTTGTAAGGGAGGATGACGAAAACGATACCGCAACCTCATATAGTATGCTTTTGAACGGACTATGCTGACTATGTGTCGCGGGGAAAAATCGTATATTTTTTTCGGGATGAGACACCTGATGCCTTCTTTGGGCTCGAGTGCTCAAAAAAATGATTTTTCTTTTGTTTCGACCAAACTTTTTATTGTTTCCAAAGTAGGAAAAGGAAAAAAGCTGCAATAACCTTAAAAAGTGGGGAGAGATTCCGGGTAAGAGGGTTGGTTATACGAAGGGAAGGTATTAGCACCCAACGTATCTATAGTACTCTATAGGCTTCTTTTTTTTGTGTTTGTTTCATTCTATGTTACGGTGGAGGTTCTGTTGTGAGATAGGTGGGACCTAGGGTGTTTGTTTGATTATGCTCGCAAAGATCATCGCGATCCTCTGCATACATATCCCTTAGAGGGAATCAGAGCATCTGTAGCTCGGGGTCTACGGGTGCTAAGGTTTGAATGGTTTGAGGGAGAAGTTTTGCTCGCCAAGGATACGACCTTGTGCCTACGTATTCTCAAAGGGATGTTGAGAAAGTCAGAGCAATCGTAGTTCCCACTTATGCTAGTGGAAGCAAAGGATAAGAGACAAATGTCATCTAAATGTTCGATGTATCTAATCTATATCATCACATACATCTGTTTGATTTTGTTTGAAAATCTTTTCATTATAAGCCCTGGGCCATGCCACTTATGGCGCTTAGAATGATAAAGATGTTTTTTAGCCAGCCTTGTGGCAAAAACTTTCAATGAAGTCAACCTTGTGACAAAAAGTTTTGATTAATCAGCCAGCCTTGTGGCAAAAGTTTCAACGAAGTCAGCCTTGTGACAAAAACTTTGATTAATCAGCCAATATGGTGGCAAAAAGTTTGATTGATTAGCCAGTCTTGTGGCAAAAAAAGTTAAGTTGATTGATTGATTGATTGTTTGTGATGATATAGAAAAGATACTCCTATCATAGAGATGATAAATGTCTAATCTCCTAGGGTATTTGTTTTGGATATTGGGGATGCTTATAAGAAGTCCGTGGGTCCTTGTACGAAGCCCAAGAGGAGGCTATCCGAGGGTCCTTGCATTGTAAGCCCAAGAGGAGGCTATGGGAGGGACAATCCAGGGTCCTTGCATTGTAAGCCCAAGAGGAGGCTATAGGAGGGTCACTCGTTTGTACAAAGCCCAAGGGGAGGCATGGTATAGTTGGTTTGAGCTCTTAGAGCGATTTCACCGGGAAACCATACTCTATGTCCTAACCTAAACTAGGGAGATTCTTTGCACGAAGCCCAATAGGAGGCTATGGGGAACCTAGTGTTGTACTAAGTTGAACAAACGTATATAACACAATCACAAGTATGAACAAGTACGAACAAATATGAACAAGTACATGAACAAATATGAACAGTTATATGAACAGTTATATATGACAAAGTGTGTGTATATAATGGAGTTTATGAAGGAAATATACCTGTGAGCATGATCCATTTGTATACACGGGGCTCGGGACTTATACTCGGGGAGAGACCCACTTGAGTTTACTCAAAAGCTATGTAAACAGGTATTTACAAAAAGGGCTCGGGACTTATACCTACATGGAGGCCCATGGTATTTTTGGGAAGATTTAAAGAAAAACCTTCATTTTTGATTAGTTATTCAAGGTTAAAAAACAAATTGATTGAGATATGTACAAAAGGCGTACAATGAAATACCTAATTTCATGTACTGGAATGGGACTTATACCTATGTGGAGGCCCATGTTTTATTTTATAAAACATGGTTGATTATTTTATTAACAGACGCGTCGTTTGAAAAACCGTTTGAAAGTTTGTTTTGAAAGAAAGTTTATTTATTTTGAATAAAAAGACTGTGTAAAAAGAAAAAGGAGTGGGTCTTATACTCTCTAATATTCGAGAGGCCCCACATCGTTTTGAAAATCGATTGATCAATTACAAAGATTTAATCAAAAGTTTCCTTTGAAATCAAAAAAGAAATGGTTTATCGTTTTTTTGAAAAGAATCGCGATCGCTTGTTTTAAAATGGTTTGAATTTGAAAGAAATCAACTTAATTAATATAAAAACAAATTTTATGCTTAATTAAGACCTAAGCGATTAGGGTTTGATCACAAAAAATATTTACAAGTGATTAAGTTTGAAAAATCAAATGAAAAAACAATATTTAAAGTATTTAAAAATATTTAAAAACAAGTCATTTTAAACCTATTTAAAAATGTATCAAATAAATATTTTTTGATGATTTTTTGGTATTCATAAAATACATATATAAAATAAGAAGTGTGTAAAAAATGAATAAAAAATGAGTTAATTTGATTGGTTAAATAATTGAGTGAAGTTTGTAAAAAAAATGAAGAAAAATAGTGTCAAAAAAAATGGTTTGGTCCTGCCAGGGTTTGAACTCACGCCCTCTCTCTCACCAACCAAAACACTTGCCAACTGAGCCACGCTTGTGGCTTGTAATACATACGCTTCCATTTAATTATATTTTGAAATTGATATTTGAAACTTCTGAACCAAAAAACGCGCCAAGAACACAATCCCAACTGAAATTTGAAAATCTCTAAAACTGTGTTGTTTTGATCAAGTGATGGGTCTATCTCACTCGGTTTTTCACGAAGAACATGATGGTACCCTCACAATTCATTTATTTTTACTCTAAGGTGATCAATTTTGGGATGAACCTGAAGAACCCTAATTCTGAATTTGAACATGAAATCGCGTATGATTGATGAATTATGAAATTGACTGAGGGCTAATGATCAGTGATAGTGCAGAAACAAGATGGCAAAGCAATATTTCATTCATGATGCATGATTCATAGAGTTTGAAGTTCAAGTGTTCTTACCTCAAAAACGACAAAACTGGAGATTTGATTCTTCAATATAGGTGTTACAGATGCTTTGTATCGATCTGGATAGCTTCAATGATGATTATTGAAGGTGTCTGGATGCTTGGAACTTCCAAAATTCATCTGAGCATGGCCATGGTACCCGATCTGCAGAAGCTTCAAGAGTGAATCGAATTTGATGATGGAGATGTTTCAGGTCATGTGTGAGTGTTTGGATAGTTCACATATGGTATATGGAATGTGTTTGGATGATTAGCTTGAGCAGAATTGGCCTGGAATTGATTTTGGCATGATGAGGCTAAGGTTATGCATATTTGGGAAGTGAGGTAGTGATTCTGAGTTTTTGATGTTTTTGGAAGGTTTCAAAGGTTCAAACAACTTCCATATGGTATTTGGGAAGTGTTAGAAGCATCACTTTGCTTAGAAATTCAAAGGTTTAGAGATTGAGAATTTTACCTCTTTTGAAAACTATGAAACTTGCATTCTAAGAAAGAAAGAGAAAACCTATGTTTATGAGGTTTTGGTGTGAATTTGAATGAAGTTTGGACCTCTATTTATAGGCCAAGGATTCTGAACTCAGAGCTTTGCAAGTTGATCAAGGAATGGTGATTTGGCATTTGGAGATAAAATGGAATCTTTACATTTAATGCAAAATGGTTAAAGTGACTTAACCATGGTTATTTATTTAGCTTCTTATCCTCTTCCATTCTGATCTTCTAATCAGAAAATATCATTCAATTATTGCTTCTATGCATCATAGCTTGGATTATAGGTCATGTAGTCTTGAAACTTAGTGAAAAATGGTGAAAATTCAAGTGAAAAGTTCACTAATGTCAAAATTCAAAACCATGGCTACACTCCATATTTTTTCATGCTCTTGGACATTTTGGAAAGCTCATGTTATGTACTTCAAAACCCTAGTTGGAAGTTTCTTCAAGACCTTTAAGGAAATAGGTGAAAAAGATCCATGAACTTTGAGAAAAATGAGATTTTAAGTGAAATTTTCAAAAGAGGCCAACTTTGAAGCTCCATATCTCTTAAATGGTTGATCTTATGGAAAAAAATTATATGTGTCAAAGTTGTTTATTGGATCAAAATCTACAACTTTCATGTTGGAAGTTTTTTTCAGTTTGTAGGTGAAATTTTGAGAAATTTCCTTCCAAAGTTTGGAAAAAACCATTGAAAAACACTTAGAAAATTTTCTAAGTATGAAAGTCAAACTTTTGACTTTTTGATTCTTGATTGATTTTCTTGATTTTTCTTGATCAAATGACTTCATATATCATATATTGATGATTCAAAACTTCAAAAGTCATGGTTGACCAAAATTCCCCAAAAGTCAATGGTGATCTTGTACAGTTGACTTTTTCAGACGAATCGCGTTTCTGGAGATTTCAAATGAAACAGGCTATCCTCACCAAATGAATGGTATGAATGGATCATATTGAAGCATTAGAGGATATTGAGCCATGGTTTGAGTTGTGGCACCATGTCCTGATTAAAAAGTCAGTTATTCAGTGAATTAGGTCAAAAACCCTAATTGTCGACCTGATGAAATTGATGACTGTGGATCTTGAATTGAGATGCAATTTCCACTGGATATTGTCATAGGGATCATTTGAAGATGATTGAAACCTTTGATTGACTTCCTGGGGATTTTTAGGGTTTCCCAAATGTGATCCCTGATTTTGGTCCCTGATAGTTCAAAACCCTAATCTGATGATTTGAAATTTCACTGTTGATCAATCCTTGTGTAGGAGATGTCTTGAGCCAATGGATTAGGTCAAAATGATGCACTTGAGGTCTTGAGGTCATGTCCCAAGTCATTAGGTCAAATCCTGAGCAGAAGTCAGGAGTATGCTATCTTCAGTCAAAACCCTAATTTGGTTGATTCAGTGCCTTTGAGCTTGTTGAAATGAATCTCTGAGGACCAAATGTTGATTGTTGATGAAGATGATTCCTTTGAGATGAAGGGAAGACAAAACCCTAATTGATTGTTGCTTGTACTGATGAGTGATTTCTTGTTTAAATCCTGCTGAGTCACAGGTAACAAACACAAGCTATGCAATTTGTTAGAGATGCAAATGATGCATATGCAGATGATATGAGGTGGTATCTTAGGTCAAAAATTGGGGTATGACACTATGTACAGGCATTGTTTCAATTCCTAAACAGTGGAGATATAAGGATGTTAATCCCTTTCCAACCCCTTTGAGCCTAAGGTGTAGGAGTTTTCTTCCTTGAACAATTTGAGACCTTTGATCATAAGCTGGGGTAGGGTAGTTACTCAGTTAACTCAGTCATGCCAGTACGCTTTTACACAAATAATGATGGTTTCCTGTAATCATTCAGTCAGGCAGTCAACATCTATCAAAAGAACAAGCTATTAAGTCAAAACCTATGAAGGAGACTTATATGAAATTAAAAACATCCCGCTGACTGTAATCTCAAAATAAACAGTTCAGGCAAAAGTTAGGGATAACAAAGTAAAAAAAGAGGTCACTACAAATCCTCGACCAAAGCAAAAAGAATTACAAAGAAGGATGACTGACTGTCCAAAAAAAAACTTCTGGTGCTTTAACCATCATCGACATCAATGTTACAACTTCAAGCTTTGTTAAAAAGGCTTAAACGCAGAATTAACTGAGCATAGGATCGAAGAACATCACGAAGATTGGGATGGGTACAAATAAATTTTTGAGCCATTATCCTTTGTTTCTTAAACCGTGAACCAAGCCACGTTACAACCCTTGAAAGTCCTAACTGAAGCATGGTTAGTTCGAAAGCATACTGTCACCAAAAAGGTATATTGACTCCTTAAGGTTTACCAAAAATGCTGCGTTGATATCCTATTTTTACAAAAACCACGTTTTATAGACATCACGCTTTTACATCTCCTATTTTAATGTTTTTTTAAAAACTCAAGACAGACATATGCATTGCATCTCATGAACTCATTATTAAAGATATTCTGCTACATAATTTCAAGTGTTAGCATCAGAAAGAATCTGCACATGGTACAACTAATGACTAAAAGTCATCCCGACAGACGAAACTATAACGGATTCAGTTGACTAGAAGTCAATGAATACAAGGGGCATGACATGCTTTATCCAGTCAATACTGGGGCAATCAGGTCAAGATTCAAAGAATCTCTCAAGAGCACCAAACAATCAGGGGCATGCACCCGAGTGGGTTCGAAGCTATTTCCCGATCAGCCAGGGGCATCACCCTAAGTTTATGAGTACTAGGGACATCACCCATAGTATATGTCCAAAGATCCTCACAAGGCGAACCTCTTCAAACTCCCTACTAGCTGGGGTAAAGCTATACAAAGCATATTCGACACTCGCTGGTGTGTCCCAATCAATACAAGTCCAGAAATGACAGTTAATATAATACTGGGGGAAACGTTCGAGACATCCATGCCTTCCCACAAAGCCGGTTTCATAGGATGATCTCCCCATAGAGTAATCATTAAGAAGATATCTTCAAATGTTCTCGTCCCAACAAAGACTTAGCTCCTCAACAGAGTTTACATCTTCAACACTGCCGGTTCCCCGACACTTTTTCTTTCTCCAAACAGGGTTATTCACCTCTCTTATCCCTAGTCAGGGTATAACAAGATCAACCAGTCAAATGGCTATCATCCCCAAGCAGAAATCATAAATACCTAGCTGAGCATCTTCAAAACAAGATCAGACGTCAAAATCAAAACAATATATTTTCTCAATCAAGAAAAATCACTAATATACTCCAGATAGCATAAATCATGTTCATACATCATATATCATAGTAAATTCATACGTATTGCATATGCATAACACTCTCATTCATGTCGAAAATAAACATTATAATACATGCATCACGACATTGCATAAAACTAATGTTCCTTTTCCAGTCTATTTCTACAATCAAATGAACATTGTCTTCTAGATATAGTGCAGAGATAATCAAGTCAACAATTTAATTCTAACACTCATTCAAGACAGAGATTTAGTTCTGACGCTTAATTTTGGATATCTTCCAAAGATAGTTCAGAAATAATCAAGATAGAGATTTAGTTCTGACACTTAATTTTGGATATCTTCCAAAGATAGTTCAGAGATAATCAAGACCAAGATTTAATTCTGATACTTAGTTCTGGATATTCTCCAGAGATAGTTCAGAGATATTCAAGACAGAGATTTAGTTCTGACACTTAATTTTGGATACCTTCCTAAGATAGTTCAGAGATAATCAAGACAGAGATTTAGTTCTGATACTTAGTTCCGGATATTCTCCAGAGATAGTTCAGAGATAATCAAGACAGAGATTTAGTTCTGATACTTAGTTTCGGATATTCTCCAGAGATAGTTCAGAGATAATCAAGACAGAGATTTAGTTCTGATACTTAGTTCCGGATATTCTCCAGAGATAGTTCAGAGATAATCAAGACAGAGATTAGGTTCTGATACTTAGTTCCGAATATTCTCCAGAGATAGTTTAGAGATAATCAAGACAGAGATTTAGTTCTGATACTTAGTTCTGGATATTTTCCAGAGATAGTTCAGAGATAATCAAGACAGAGATTTAGTTCTGACACTTAATTTTGGATATCTTCCAAAGATAGTTCAGAGATAATCAAGACAGATATTTAGTTCTGACACTTAATTTTGGGTATCTTCCAAAGATAGTTCAGAGATAATCAAGACAGAGATTTAGTTCTGATACTTAGTTCCGGATATTCTCCAGAGATAGTTCAGAGATAATCAAGATAGAGATTTAGTTCTAACACTTAATTTTGGATATCTTCCAAAGATAGTTCAGAGATAATCAAGACAGAGATCGAATTCAAAGTTAGAGGCTAATTCAAGGAGTTTTATGGATCCCAACGCATTCCTGGTGTCTTAGTGAAGCTATCCCTATCGTCATTCGCAATCCAAGCCGTCAGAGTCGCTTCCATACATCTTACTTTTTGCACCATTTTTTTTGTTTTCGATTTGGATTATATATGCATCATAAATCATATTTGAATCCATGGTGTTAGAACAAGATTTTTTCTGATCAATATTCTTAGTTTTGATGATAACACGGATATGAATTTTGTGTGAGATAATGTGGTACTCTAATACACTGCAATTTCCCTTTCAGGAAATATATAAAGAGTATGCACAATTCAGCGCAAGAAGCACTGACTCAGAAGGTTCAGCATGCAACATCAGAACATGGTCTGGCAAGACATCAGAAGATGGTCAAAGTAGAATCAGAACATGGGTCTATAGAAGCATCAGAAGAACTTGAGTTCAGAAGCAGAAGCACTGAAGTTCTCATGGTATCACGCTCAGAAGCACTTCAAGGTCCGAAGACAAGAAGATGCTCTGCACCAAGCTGTTTGACTCTGATGATATTCAAACGTTATATACACAAACATCAGATCAGAAGCAAGTACAAGATGGCAGGCTACGCTGACTGACAAAAGGAACGTTAGAAGCTATTAAAGGCAACGTCAGTAGACACAGCGTAAACAAGGCTCGAGGTAGTTGACAAAAGAGTGAAACATTAAATGCAATGCTGTACGGAATACGCAACGCATTAAATGCTCCCAACGGTCATCTTCTTAAGTGCCTATAAGTATGAAGTTCTGATGAGAAGCAAGGTTACCGAATCTGTGAATACTAACTTGCTGAAACGCTGGTCAAATCAAAGCTCACAAACTTCATCTTCATCAAAGCTCACTACATTGCTGTTGTAATATATTAGTGAGATTAAGCTTAAACTTTAAGAGAAATATCACTGTTGTGATTATAGCTTTTCAGAAGCATTGTAATACTCTTAGAATTGATTACATTAATTTGTAAGTAACTAGAGTGATCAAGTGTGATCAGGATACTCTAGGAAGTCTTAGCTTGTGTCTAAGCAGTTGTAACTAGAGTGATCACATGATGGTCAGGATACTCTAGAAAGTCTTAGCTTGTGTCTTAGCATTTGTTCCTAGAGTGATCAGGTTGTGATCAGGATACTCTAGAAGACTTATTCGTGGGCTAAGTGGAAAACCATTGTAATCTGTTGAGATTAGTGGATTAAATCCTCAGGTGAGGTAAATCACTCCAAGGGGGTGGACTGGAGTAGTTTAGTTAACAACGAACCAGGATAAAAATAACTATGCAATTTGTTTTTATCGTTCAAGTTTTTAGACTACACTTATTTAAACCCCCCCTTTCTAAGTGTTTTTCTATCCTTCACATGGTTGTGTTTAGAATCTTGTTTAAGAGCTATCTGTGCCATTTAATTCGAGTTTGACTGCAGATTATAGGATCCACCATGGCTAGGTTTTAGAGCTTCCGATTAGGGGTTTTTAATACGAGCAAAATTGGTGAAAACTAAGGCCTCTATCATGTTTACAAGACAATTTCGGACCGAACCATGGTTGTTTTTAGGATTTATTCGTTGTGTGTTATGAGTTTTGGTTTTGCAGGAATTGGCTATGGATGAGTTTTGTAGCAAAACCGCGTCTGAATCCTAGCAGGAAACCAGAGTCTGAAGGAGGAAGAAGGGTCCCTGGGCGCGTTGCTTGTTTTTTTTTAAATTTTATTGAATAAGTTTTTTTTATATTATACTTATGGTGAAACTAGTTGACAGCGAAGAACCAGTGGCTGAATGGAAAGGCAGCGTTTCAAAGCTTACATGTGCAAGGGACCGAGTTCGATTCTCACGGTTGCCTTTATTTTTTTTAAGTTTTCTTGCATACGGATCCGGTATGACACTCAAGCGCAAGACTACCATGCATCTTCAGCGTGGGCCTCAGGATCTCACCAAGAATTGATCTAACGAACACCAAGTTGCAGGCATATCGTATAGGCCACACCGAAGCAAAAGCTAAGGATTTTACAATTTTTTTTATTTTTTAATTAATTACACAACTTGTTTTTTATTTTATTTTATTATATATTGTTTGTATATATAAGTCTTTTAAAAATTCTTATAAAAAAAAAAACAAAACTCTTCTTAAAGCATAATAAATAAATAAAATATATTTATTTGTTTTAATTATTATTAAATAATTTTATTGTTTTAAATTAATTTAATTTGTTTAAATTATTTTTTTAATTTTTATTAATTGATGGAAATAAATATTAGGGTTAGGTTATTTTAATCGAAATTTTATTTTCACCAATTTAATTAATTAGGTTGAAAAACCAATAATTAATTAAATTGATATTATTTATTCTATTAAACTTAGACAATTTGTGCCTTGATCAGGGTTTACGAGGATCATTCCTACACTGAATTGTTTTCCTTCCTTGTGTACATTTTTCAGGGTTAGTACTAGGGTTTCCTCCGACTACGCGCCATATCAGATCAAAAGCCAAGTCCTGATTCTATACTTATTTAAATATTTATTATTTTACCTCTTTTATTTAAAATTAGGGTTTACCTTCAAGTGATAATGAATTCCGCCTACACTCACCCTTCTGTTTCTTTTTTCTTTTCTAATTTTCAGGGTTAACCAGCCGGTCAAAGCTCGATTAGTCGGTAACCCTAAAACTTGTTCTCTTTTATTTTAATTATTATTTGTGTCAGACCTACTGCTCTATTGAAATTTTATTATTGTCCTTTTCTCCTATCCCCATGGCTGATTATGCAGCTGTTCCCTGGTTGTATTGTGTGGCCTTGAAGGCACTTAGCACTGTATATAAACTGCATGGTTAGTAATCCTAGGGAGTGATAACCCTCAACTGAATTAGAATCGCCTAATTACTAGATAATATAACTGAATCTGATCACGTGATTGTTGCACCCACACACCTTTAATGGTAACCCCTCTTGTTACCTGTTGCTTGTTGCCTTGAGTTTTTAATGCAGAATAGCCAAGTCCCTCGAATACGAGGATACCTCAGCAATGTTGCCCTTAATTCATTCAAAGATCATAAGTCCCTAATGATGCTGCCTTCGATTCACTAATATGATCTCGTCACTCGAAGTTGCCTACGAAGTACTGAGGTATCCTTTGGTTGCCTAACGAAGATGGCTATTCTGATCCTTCCCTTAGACTACCTGTCTCTCTATGGCATGAGACAGTCTTATGGCGAGCGATAACTCGAAGACCCTTCAACCTCCAAATCAAAGGACTTCCTTACCCTCCTATGGTATGGATAGCCCTGAATTGCCGCTAGATGGCTATTCTGATCCTTCCCTACCTGGCTAAAAGAACATTTTTCATCTAACCAGGTAATTTGCCCCTAATTACCTTGCTCTGGCTTAAATCTTTTTCTCACACTTTTTTCATAAACCTTCAAAAAGGCTAAAGTCCGTATTATCTTCTTCTACATTTCTAAACCTTTGGTTTTCAAAAAAGAGCAAAGAAATTAAGAGCCCATGGATAACCATGGATGCAAAGGGTGCCTTACACCTTCCCTTTGCATAAATTACCCCCCGAACTCAATTTTTATTTAAAAGGTTTTACCTGTTCTTTTAGCCTTTCTGATATTTGGATAAAATAAAAGTCGGTGGCGACTCATGCTATCCGCAACATTTCAAATAAAGTCAGTTCACTGTATTACATTCACAATAGTTGTCTTCATCAAAACATAGTGTTATAGAGGCTTGCCTTCACAACAAGAAAAAATGGATTTGGGTTGGATCCATCACACCCAAGTAAGGGATGTCAACATGGTTCAAGGATTCCCAGGTGAATACAAAATCTATAGAGTGGAAGATCTTGAGGGATTAGTAGTCAGATTCCATAAAACATTAAATGGGCTTGCTTACTTTAGGACTAACTTTCACCCGTACAGTAGATGCAGAATATGTCGAAGAGATCCACGAGGATGTCCACGTGTCCGAAATGACACTCAGAAACTAATGGATGACAAAACAATAACAGTTCTCGAAGACAGGGACACTATGCTAGAAAACACAGTTAATAGCTCTTTTTTTTGGCCCTTAATATCTATTTAAAACACTATTAAAGCTGCTCCTATTATAGGATGGCTACTTTTAATAGCGTTTAAAAAGCTCTATTAATGTCAAGTTTTTAATAGCATATTCTCCAAAAGCGCTATTATAGATTCATTCCCCATAACACTTTCTTTTTGTGTAAACTAATAGCGACGCTATCATATGTATTTCTTTAAAATAGAAATTATGAAACAAATTTATATGTTAAAGAAGAATTTAATTAATTATTTTAATTATACAGCTTATACGTAAAAAGAGAAATCATAGCTATTAAAAAGTCACATGCATAGCAATATATATGTAACAATCTTATATGTTATCATATGATCTCTATGATAAAGAAGTTTGATTTCCAACTTTCTCTTAGCATCAATCCTATTATCATATACTTCCATAACCTTTTTTATGCGACAACTTCTTCTATCTCCAATTTTGTTGCACACCTACACATAAAATAAAACTGATTTCTTATTAAAACATGAACGAAAAATCAAATTGAAAATGAATTTGACAAACTATTTAGTACCTTAATGGGACTAATATGTTTAACTTCTTCATCTTGTTCCTTAATTGGAATACGTTGTTTCTATTCTTCATCTTTTTTATTAACAACTACTACCTCCTTGACAACTTCAATAAGTTTAAAATACTTAAAATTAAAATATTGAAGTGGTTAACAAATATGTGTAGATATAAATACCTAACAGGGAAAAGGCCTTACTTCAACATGTTGTCCAAGTAAAACATGAGTTGAAGGCTTTGCAACACTTATGATTGGGTTGCTCTTAACTTCAGCAAACTAGATGAATCACTGCCATAAAATGTTATGTTGCTGGTTTGTTTATTGACATCGCTTGCTCTTACGATTTTGAAATCAAAACATGTTGTCAAACTTCCCTTAAAAACATGAGAACAAATAACAGTATAGCCCACAATGATAAAACAAACAAAAGTGACATGATAAATATTATTTTGTTTATAGTCCTTAAAAATATACAAATTATTACTATTGGTCTTTGATGTTTTGTTTTAGTCACTAAAATTTATTCTATTGGAATTAATCCCTGTAATATGTAAAAGTTATGATTTTTGTCCTTCAAAATAAAGAAAACATAATATTACATATCAATTTCAATATAAACATATTTTATAGAGATTAAAACTAAACAACAAGGTAAAAAAATAAATTGTAGTATATTTGCAATGACTAAACATATATTTCAAAATGGGACATCACTATATAACCTCCTACTAATAAGCCAAAAAATTCAAAATCACTACCTAATGAACAGTCAAGCAATGTTCATGTCTCAAATGAGTTGATTATGAGGCACTACCAAAAACACAACACAACAATGATGTTGCTTTACTAGAAACACAACATATTATTGAAATGGTTATATTTGAAACATAACAAGCAATGAGGTGGTCATTTTAGAGGCACATACCATTAGTGATGTGGTCATGACTGAAACCATGACTGGAAATGAGTTGGCCACTTCCACAATGATTTCCCACAATCACAATCACCTTTCTCATCCTGAAACTCACTCTCATAATCATCAATTTTCTGATTTCCATATAATTCCTAAAGATAATTTCCCTTAACATGAATCTCTACCCAATTGTGATCCACTGCCATGTTATGAACAAACTTGAAGACAGAAACATCAGAAGCATCAAACTTGTACATCATCATCATCTTGCTCAATATGATATAGTTCCCAGCACCCATTTGGACCATTATGAGATATTGTGCAACCATCAACTAACCAATTTTGAGACACTATCCCCTAGACAACTAGCTAATTCTCAAATGTTGCATCATTATGAGCTGGAAAATGGTGAGATACTACATGAAAATCAGCTTGTTAATTCTCAAGAACACTATGGAATTTTCAAATAGAGTGATATACCTGTCATACCCTAATTTTTGACCCCCCCTGAGATGTCACATCCTAGGCGTCAAATTCAAAAATGTTTCTTGATCGGTTTGGAAGCCGTGATCAAGATTTTATTCATTCACTCATTCTTTGCGAAATAATTCATGCTCATGGAGGTTTTCAATTTAAATGCGCCTTTTCCAATTTGTGCAATTCAAGAGGATTGTTTGGAATTTATTTCATGACTTTTTGCCTATGGATTCATCATAATGAAGAAGATTGGCTCATGTGAATTATTTGGTCATTCACGGGATTTTCATCAAAATTGCAAGAAATAATTTTAGTCCATTTTGAAAGAATTGTTTCAAGTATGGTTCATGACCATGGATTCAAGGATTTTAATTCAATATCATTCCAAAAATCCGCAATGGCAAAGAACATGTTTCAAGGCCTAAAATTCAAAGGATTTCCTATCATTTTTCTATTCAAAAGGAATTGAATTTCTAAATTCAAATTCATTCAAGAATATTCAAAACTTTATGTTTGAATAACAATTTCATTCAAAGTTCCAAAAGGAAATTCAAGCATTACAAGTGAAGTTCTTTTGCATGAACCAAGTTCTAAATTCCAAATGAATTACAAGATACAACATTCAAATTCTACACAATTTTTCAAGAAATGCATGAACCAAAATTACATTGATATTAAGTTCAAGAATTACATCAAAAGAAAAATACAAAGTTTTCTTGAATTTATTCTTCAATCTCCAAGCTTCCATTCTTCAAGACCAAGTTTCTTTATTCTTCCTTCAAGAATCCTCATGCAACATGAAAAAGAAACAAAAAGGGTGGAATTAGCAAAAGTCTCACAAAAATAATTCAAGGGGGCCCAAAAGCCCAAATCAAAGTCAAAAGTCAAAGAAAGTCAAAGAAAGTCAAAGAGAGATTTTTATGTCATAAATTTCTACAACTTAGAGATATCATAAAATGACATGAAAATTTTCTCACATGGCTTATGTCATAAAGGAATCTTTTGGCTTATGTCATGTGGAATCTTTTTGCTTGTGTCACAATGGATATTCCTTTCTTACAAGAATCACAAACTTGACTACCAAGTTACATAATACCTAACATATCCTAATTTTTGCCTATAAATAGAAGGGCTCTCCATAGTATTTGTGACACCAAAGCAACTTAAATTCTTGCTTTCTCTCTTCTCTCTATTGCTCATATATTGTTCAATAGACCTCTTGGCAAGAAGAAATTCTCAAGCCAAGAGATTCTCTATTGGAGGTGAGCATTCTAGTTACAAAGTAAGGAAGAAGGAAAAGGTAGTTCTTCATACCTTTCTTGAAGATCTTCATCTTCAAGCTTCCAACAACTTGAAGTTCCATCTTCAAGGCACTCCCATAAGTCCAAAGAGGTGTTGTGGCATCACCTTCATCAAAAGCCTACAACAATTTCAAAGAAAGAGAGGTTGTTAGTAACAACAATTCAAAGTTGTTTCATCATCAACAACCACACGGTTTCAATTCAACAAACCGCAAGGAGGGAGAAAAGAGAGCAACTCACAGTTTTGTTCATCTTCATATCACCTTCAATCAAACTGCAGCAACAACATAATCACTTTAACACAAAAATTCAGCAACAACAACAGTTGCAATAACAACATCACCAAAGGTTCTTGCTCACCTGCAGTCAAAACACCGACGCTGCAATCATTCACAGTAGGCGGCAACAATTCAGCATCACAACAAGAGATTCATAGCATAAATTCCAGAAACAGAATCGATACATACCTTCAACAATGATCCGGCGAAAATCTCCTCGCCGTAGGTAAGTCATCTACACTCCCGGTCTTAAAATTATTGTTGCTGTGAACTTTAGTTTTCCTGTAAAACAGAAATCGCCCAGAATTATTATGTTTGCTAGCTGTAGGTTCTTGTGTGTGTTTGAGTATGAATATGAATAAATGTGATGATAAGTTTGGGGTTTAACTAAATGAACTCGTGTTCCTACTTCGATTGAGAGCCGAGTTAACAAAAAAAACATACCGGTTTACATCTGTTTACGAATTCGAGTGATAGATTATTTCGTTCTCTTCCATGGCCGCTGTTTGTTGCCGTTACTCAGTAAGGAGAGTCTTTGTTGTTGTTCTTCAACGAGAGAAAGCCGCAAGAATTAGAGAGCGATTCAGAGAGAGACAATCGGTCGGCGAGAGAAAACGAGAGAGGAATTTGTGTTGCTGTTGTTTTTTTTCTTTTTCTCTTGCTAGCAGAAGCGTGAAAATGATAGAAAGGAAGAAGAGAGGCGATATGCCTCTTCTGTCCAACTCTTAGGGTTTTCTCCAACCCATCTTGCATATTGGAACATGGGTGGATCCGGGTTCCTCATAAACCGACCCGGTCCGCCCCATTTTTATTTTAATTATTATTCAGCTTGAGTCATTTGGGCCATACACCCTCCTATCCGGATTTCAACACCTCCTGGCCCATTCAATTACTAGTTTTTATTATTATTATCTCTTTAATTTTCTTTAAAAGATTATTATAAATAAAACTTAGTATTTTAATTTAATATAGGATTTAATTTGATTTTCTAATCCTTATTAAAAATGCCAAAAAAATATATATTAGATACATACTTATATTTATGTTCTAATTATTTTCTTATTCCATGAAAAATCACAAAAAAGATATATTTTCCTAGATTAATTTCTTTTGAATTTAATATTTTTATATTATTGTTGTATAGTTAATCATTTAAATTTCTATTTGATTACTGTTGCATATATTACTTGAATTTTCTCACTTTATCCGAGACTCCGAGATTATTTCTCTGTCGTCTTCGGACTTTGTCTGTTTTGTTTGGTCTTCCATTTGCTGTAGAAGTCCATAAACAATTGCTGGAAAATCATTGAATGCTGTAAGCTGTTGAGCTTATCCGATGTTCTTTTCTGCTGGTGTGGATGCTCAATAACTTTTGAGATCCCAATTTATTCCAAACATATCACTTGATGATCAAGGTAACACCTCAAACTCAGAAATCCAATTTCTCATTATTCGAGGTAAGCCTAAAACTCATAAAACTGTTTTCACAACAGTAATCATTTCAAATCACAAAATCATTTCCAACTGTTTTTATAACCAGTACTGTAAAGTACTGGGCCTCTAATAGAGTGTAAGTCCCAAAAACCTTCTCTTCTTAGCTTGTTTTCAAAACTGTATTTTCAAAATCTTCTTTCTGTTTTCAAAACATTCTTCTGGTATTTGAAGGGCATTATTCCCGGTGAAACTCTTCAGATACCTATGTGACCTTTGTCCATCTTCACTTCTTCTGTTTTCAAAAACCATTAACTGTTTATCATATATATATTCAACTGTTATCAACAAAACAACAAAAATTACTGTTGAGGCTCTGTACATACTTCTTCAATGGCCTCCACTCCATCCAGGTTAGGCTTTACAAGCTTTCAATTTACAGTCTTTATTTAAATTACTGTCAAATATAAACTGTGCATATATATATTAGTTTAGAACTACGTTTGAGTATAAACCTTAGGACAGTTAAACTATATATATATTATAGGAATATGGCCTAGGATTGAGAATGTCTTCCCGGTGAAGGCTCTTTCCTAATTAGAGATCTGTAGTTCAAACCCCCAAGATGAATTATTCCCGGTGAAACATCTTGGCAAAAACCTTAGAATCCAAATAAATAGGACACATCCACCCAAAGAGGAATTATTCCCGGTGAAACCTCTTACCCATTTGCTTAGAGCCAAAATAAGTTCAAAACTACATAGCTTTCTCTTGTGCTATAACAAGGACCCTCGATTAGCCTCCTCTTGGGCTTTGTACAAGGACCCACAGGCTTCTTAAAAGCATTTCCAGCTTCCTCTTGAGCTTGTATACAAGGACCCATCAGGTTTCTTATAAACATAGGAACAGGTCTTTAGTCACCTTTTAGCCTACCCTGGTGAGTTTCTTCCAATTTAAACCAGACTTTAAACAAGCTAAGTTTGTCTCAATTTTGCATTGAGTACACCTTTTGGAATGAGAGACATGGACAGTCTCTGTCGACCTTATCTTCATCAATCTTCCTTAGCAGAGTCTAGGATCCATGCTTTGGGTCATCCTCAGCATTGTGTCAGCCTTCATCTTGGGCTTTAAACAAGAAGTCTCCATTAGATAATCTTTCTGCCATTCATTTTCAATAAAAACCCCTGGAAAGGGTTAGCCTCCAAAGTCAATTAAAATCAACCTCCAT
Organism: Vicia villosa; assembly: GCF_029867415.1. Taxonomy (NCBI): domain Eukaryota; kingdom Viridiplantae; phylum Streptophyta; class Magnoliopsida; order Fabales; family Fabaceae; genus Vicia; species Vicia villosa. Next base: position 42,976,663 of record NC_081183.1, on the reverse strand, counting down.
TTCAATAAATCCCTGGAAAGGGTTAGCTTCCACACAATTCATCATTTCAATAAAAACCCCTGGAAAGGGTTAGCCTCCAAAGTCAATTAATAAAAAATGTCAAAAAATAAAGATTCATTTCTCTTAGGAGATAATTTCCCCAAAAGAGTCAAAACCCCTGGAAAGGGTCAGCCTCCAAAAAACATGATAAAGTCAGTCTTTTAACAGACAAATTCACCAGCTGAGTCAAAATCCCTAGAAAGGGTTAGCTTCCAAAGAAAAACAGTCTTTTAAATAAAACCTCCTCAGTAGAGTCAAAACCAACAAAAACAGTTAGCCTCAACCTTGGGCTTCATACAAGGCACCCAAACAATAAAACTCCCCTGTCAAGAGTCAGCCTCAACCTTGGGCATTGTACAAGGCAGATAATAGAGTCTCCCCAGTGAGTTCTTCATCATTCAGTAGCCACAACCTTGGGCTTTGTACAAGGCAGATAAACCATACTTTCATGTGTCAAAGATTCCTAATACCTAGGATCTTTTCCCCTTAGAGTCATCCATACTCAATTCATTTATTTAAAAGTCTGCCACAACCTTGGGCTTTGTACAAGGCAGAAAATAATGTTTTCCCTAGCTAGAGTTAGCCACAACCTTGGGCTTTGTACAAGGCACATAAAATAGAGTCATTCAATTATCCTCAAACAGTTAGCCACAACCTTGGGCTTTGTACAAGGCACACAAATAGAGTCTCCCTAAATAAGAGTCAGCCTCAATTCTGGGCTTTGTACAGAACACAAAAATACCCTGTAATTAATCCCCAGTGGAGTCATCTCCCAGAGTCAATAATATTAATCAATCAATCAAAAAGCCTCAAGCTTGGGCCTCATACAAGCCAGCTAAAGTCAAATCTTTTATACAGTAGATAGACATAGCTTATCTCTATAGAGAGATATTTTTACTACTCTACCACATTCAAACAAACAAACATTTCAATTTCAATTTCAATCAAAGTCTCCCATTTAGGACTCTGAAAGACATGCTCTGGCACATCCCCAGACTTGTACACTTTCCCTAATTTGGACGAGCATCTTTCTTTCATTTAAGAGGCATCTGACTGGCATACTTGCACACACAAGTAAGGTCCCCCTCTTGAATGAAATGAATCCAGTTATTCTGTCACTCTTTTAAATGTTTGTGGTAGAATAGTACAAATACCTCTCTGTAAAGATGATTTCATGTCTCTTTACTGTAAACAGAGATTTAATTCCAAGCTTCAACCTTGAGCTTCAAGCAAGGCACCAAAAACATTTAATTTCCCTAGTTAGTTCCCCGAACTACATTAAGCTCTGACTTCCACTAGGGATATGTAGGCATGAGGTTCACAAGGAATCTCAGCGAGCTAATAAAATACCAAAAATAGTCAGTCTGTCTATCTGTCTGTCTTTTAAAATCAAATCAATTCCTTCTCCTAACACAAAGGAGAAACTTTCCCAATCATTAGCAGCAAACACAATCACAATGACACAGAGAAGGTTCCTGTAGAGTACTACAGATATGTAGGGTGTTTAAACACTTCCCTATGTATAACCGACCCCCCGGACTCCAGAATTTCTAGTCTAGGTGAAATCCCCACACTTAGCAAACTCCTAGGGTTTAGTTGAGATCTTTTTTCCCCTTTCCTACTCGTAGGACAAATAAGAAAGTTCGTGTGATATCGTAGGAAGAACTGAAATAAAATTCATCCCACCACGGGCGCATTCTCCTTCCAAATTTCGCGTGAAGGGTTTAGCGTGCCGTCCTCCCAAGTGAAACGGGGAGGTAAAGAAAACGACACCACAATACCCAACTATGAGATGATAAGTGATGACACTCCTTTCAACTGTGAGGAACCTACCCTAGACACTTAGCCAAACAAAAGGAGGGAAAAGAAGTATATAGTCCGGGAACACTTTACCATAGAAAACGTTGATCCATGATGTAGAAGAGCGTATTGCAATCGATGCAATCAAATTTTTGCCAATAGTACTGGTTCAAAGGTTGTGGTACCAGCCACCTTTAGAGACACATTGCTAAAGGGACATACACAACTCTTCTCCATGGCTAATATTAGAACACATATGCCCCACAAGCAAAGGGAACTAGTGGTGACAATGCTATTGGTACGCGAAATCGATGTTGTAGAATTGAGGGGTTCAATTCAAATACTCTGAAAATGTAAATTTTTAATTGTGAAAAATGCACGAAAACCAAATTGAACAAATTGATCGGTATTGCACAAAGTAGATTTAGTATTATGTGTTCAAAATTATTTAATGGAGTATAGTCAACAACGAAGGAGCAGGAAACCCTACGAAATTGAGATTTGGAGAAAACGAGATTTTCACATATACATACCTAAATTAGATTTCAATCGCCACTGACACTACGATACAACCGAACTATCCTCCTCCATATTCTTGAAACCTTCACATACAGGTTGGAGAAGAAGATTGAAGTACCTCTTGGAGGAGGTGAATGAAAATCACATATGAGGATTTGCAAGAGGGTTTCAAAGAGTGTTAGATGTTAGCGGGTGAGAAACCTGACAAAGTAGAACCGCTACAACAACATCGAGAGACAGAGAAACAATGAAGGTATCCTTTGTGAAGATTTCTAGAAACAACTCAACCGATCTCTAAGTTTTAGATTCAATGAGTTTTTAGAATTTCTAAGTTCTATGCTCAATCGAAATTGGTTTTAGGGTTTCTGAATTCTTGAATGGAGGCTAGGTATAAGAGAGACAATAAGGTTTCCGAGTTTGATAAATACGAGAATCGTTGGGGAAGAGCAGGAAGAGTTTGATGAGGGAAGGTGAATTCCATGGTGGGGTTTCGAGTAGTGATGGAGGTGAGAAGTGATGTATGCGAAGGTGAAAGTTTCTGCGTTCTTTTTTAATTTGGTAAAGTTGTGGTTTTTGGAAAACACTGAATGGAATAATTTTAAAAAAAAAATTTGGTCGTACTCCTAAGATAGCACTTTTACGAAAGTGCAAACAAATATGTATTATTATTAATAGGGTCATGCTAACATGGGCTCTTAGGGCACATGTTAAAGATACTATAATTGGAAAAAGTTAAATATAATTAAATGCAATAAAGTCATATTTAAAATTTCGATACATTAAATGCACGCGTTCCAAAAAAAAAAGACTATAAATATGTCATTAAGATGTGCCTCAAGGGCACATGTTAGCTTTTCCCTTATTAATATTTTAAGGCTTTAAAATAGCGTTTAATTAAAGGTGCTAATATAAAACACCTTTTCAATAGCGCCCGACAAAAAAGCGGTATCATATGTTAGTATGTAAAATAATTAATAGCGCTTTATTAAAAAGCGCTATCAATTTGGTGCTATTGTTGCTCAAAATTGTAGTAGTGTTAATAGCATATAAGACAAAATATTTATAAATGTGACAAAGCTTACAAACATGACGAAACTGAAATGCTTGGAATACTCATGTCTCTGAGTCTGCAGTGATGACAACGTCAAAGTAATTAATTGAATATGCACTGATTCGAAACTAATTTGTCAATCTGAACCGAACAAACTCTGCACAAAGACGGAAAAACAAAATAACTTTGCAATAAGACGACGACCAACACAATTGAAGGTGGAGAAAAACACAAGAAAGGGGGGATTGAATTGTGTTCTTTAATTTATAAATCCCTTTGTTTACTTTCTTTTCTTTCATATCTTATCTCATCTTCTGGATATGCTTTTGTGTTGCAGAAGCATGCTTTGAATGGAGATGCATAACAAATGAGATGTTCATTATTAACTTCGTTGTGTTATTAGAACTTCTGACTTGCTCAGTACAACTCTGAACTTGTTTACATGATTAGAACGAAGTTAAATGGATTTTATAGAAAGTAAAGAACACGTTTATTTTTATCCTGGTTCACCTTCTGAATAAGGCCCCATTCAGTCCACCTTCTTCAGGTGATTTGCCTCTCAACAAAGGTCTTAATCCACTATAACCAAATCACGATTACAACTGCACGATCCTTTGTAACAGCCCGATTTTATTCGTTATTATATTAGTAATTATATTGTTTGACATTTTAAATAATTCTTTATTTATTTAGTTATTATGTGATATAATAATTATTTAAGTATTTAACTATGAGTGTGTGTTTGTGTTATTTGCCTTAATTGAGTAATTAGAGAGATATTATGAAATGGGCCTAAGTAGTAGAATTCTAATACTAGAAATGGATTGGTGGGTTAAGCCCAATTAACATAAGTGAGATAGTAAGAGGAAGTTAGGGTTTTAGAGGTTACTATTTTTCATTTGGGGTGTTACATTAGTGGTATCAGAGCAGGTCGGTCCGTTCGGCCAAGTTGTCGAGTCAGTTGAGTTGTATGACAGTTGAATGTTGTTAGTGTTTTATTCCTTAGTATAGGACATGTGTGTGAAACACTGTTGGTACTTGATTGTTTTGTTGCAGGATTTAGTTTGAGCGAAGTGGGGGATAAGTTGTGCTACTCGGTTATGTTTCGGTTGAATGTTGTTGGTGCAATACACTGTATAAGGAGAATGATCAAGAATTGTTGATGTGTACTCTTCGAAGGATGAAGATTAGTGTAGCAGTTGTTGATCTGCAAGTATGGTGGATAAGTGGTGAATGTGGAGGAAAGTATGAAACTTAGTTGAAGCTTGTGAATCGTATAAGTCGATGGAAACTCTAATAAAGGACGGTGAATTAAAAGGGATGATCAGAGTTGTGTAGTTGAAGCATGATGTGCCAGAGTGTTGAGTTTTCTTGTGGGTAGTGCGGATTGAATTAGGATGTTCTTATAAGTTATTGGTTAATGATGAGTTGTATGGTTATTAGTCGAGTTATGTTATTAAGTTGGTATTATGATAATTTTGTCGCTGTTGCAGTAATGTAGAAGTTTGTTGATTCCCGAATTCGAAGGTATCATGGAATTAAGGTTTTGGTTGCTTAACAAGTCGGAGCGTCTTGGAAAAAGGATAACTTTCATAAGATGTGATTTAGAAAGTTAATACGTTCAGCATTATTGGTGGACTGTGAAGTTATCAGTTTGAGTAACCGTTGCGTAAGATGTTAACGTAGGAACAATGATTAGGTGACGGGTTACAGTAGACTTTGTCGTAGAATCCTTGGCAAGAGATTGGAAAAGTTGTTGAAGTTGTTGGGACGTTCTGAATCTCAAGTCAAAGTTAGAAATGCGAAGGGACGAGTATGATTCCAAGAATAAAAAATGTTGATAATGGTGTAAAGGAATTATGTTATGATGTTATCACGAGGTGTGTGTCAGCATGTTCGGATGATTTTGAGAGTTATTGAAGTATGGTACTTTTGGTGACGTAAAGGATTCTATTATAGTTGGTAACGATGGTGTATACTCCATTATGGTTGCCGGCTATCTATTGAAAAATTGAGGAACTGATCACCCTTAATCTCTTGTTGATAGTAGACGGAATCGTATTGGATGGGATAGACTTGTCTTGCCAGTGTGATAATATTAGAAGTGAATGAGTCTGTGCAAGATGGTGTGATGTTATTTATGTTGTTCGCAACTTTGGATGTTCATGAGGAAAGAATGATTGAGGAAATTGCCGATAGTTGGCGCATTTGCATAAATGTTTCCTGAAGACGTAAGTGATTTACCGCCTAAAAGAAAAGTTGAGTTTTCGACCGATTTAGTTCCTGGAACTAGTCATGTATCGATGGCTCCATATCGGATGTCAACTTCAGATTTGAAAGAGTTGAAGAGTCAACTTGAGGATTTGCTTGAGAAGAGGTTTGTTTGTCCGAGTGTGTCACTGTGAGGTGCATATATTTTTGTTGGTTAAGAAGAAGGAATGATCTATGAGACTTTCCGTTGATGCAAAAAGGACAAGTTGTAGCTTATGCTTCAAGGCAACTTAAGATTTGTGAGAAGAACTATCTGACGTAAGATTTAGAGTTGGCTGCCGTTGTGTTTGTTTTGAAACTTTGGAGGCATGATTTGTTTGGATCGGGATTTGATGTGTATGCTGAACACAAGAGTTAGAAGTATTTGTTTGATTTGAAAGAGTTGAGTATGAGGCAAACAAGATGGTTGGAATTCTTGAAGGACTATGATGTTGGTTTGAATTACCATTTGAGAAAAGCGAATGTTGTAGCTGATCCATTGAGTAGGAAATCATTGTATATGTCTTTGTTGATGATTCGAGAATTGGAATTGTTGGAACAATGTCAAGATTAAGTTTGGTTGAGAAGCGACTACTTCGTGTGTTAAGCTTGAAGTTGAAGCTTACTTGCGGTAATCTTGATGAGATTAGAGAAGGTCAGAAATCGGATTTGAAATTGGTTGACAAGATGACATTGATTAATTAAGGAAAAGGTTATGATTTTCGGATCGACGAGAAAGGTGTCATGAGATGTCGTGATTGAGTTTGTATTCCGTATGTTTCAGATTTGAAAAGGAGGATATTGCGGAATTTGTGTATTTGTGTTTGACTTGTCGGAAACCGTCTGGTTTGATGCAACTGTTATCCATTCTTGAGTGGAAGTGGGATAGCATTTCTATGGATTTTGTTTTGGGTTTACCGAGATGTTTACCCAGAAAAATGGTAAACAAGCGCTAGTTTCCTTTTTAAAGATTACTTCTGCGGAGTCAACTAGAATACTCCAGGACTAATTGCTTTATTTTGTTATATTATGTGTATCTGGTTTGTATTAAATGCAAATAGTGACTTTAAAGTAAAAGTAAACACTGAAATTAAAGGCTTTAAAGTAAATCAAAGCAATAAAAAAAAGCAGTAAATGTGCACTGAAAGATGAAATGTAATGTAAAATGATTGCATTAATTAAACTGGTACGCATACGTACATTCCAAAGTTGCACTCGTCACTCATTATTGCACAGAGATTTGAGTTTACTTGTGTTTATGTAGAAAATGCGAACCCCTAACTATTCCTATGGAACTTGCTTAAATAGTAAAAATAAAATAACTACTACTAACGGTCGACTGGTTATCAGTCAACACGTGTCTTCGACATGCAAGATCTTCAATTGTGAGACCTCCACGCGTCCTGTGAGAACTGCCAGAAAACTGCTTGAAACTGCCTCTTAACTTCTAATATCTCTCGACTTCCACTTCAGTTTCTGCAGCAAAATTCTTAAGTCTTCGCATACTTTTGGTCGAACGCTGAAGCCTCTGATAATCTTCCTAGTCGAACAGCTTCGACTACTAAGCATTACTTAGTCGAACTGCTTCGACCCAAATGGCAATGTAGATATTTGATTGAGGCCCAATTACCAATTTAGGGCCTTTTTACCAAATTGAGGCCCAATTACCAATTTTGAGCCCCAGTTGCCCATTTATTGTTAAGTCGAAATCTTAGGGTAACAAAATGCCCCCCAAGCGACTTCTTTCGACTGACTTTAGGAAAGAGAAAAGATGGCGTTTCAGTTCTTTCTTGGGTTTCGACTTTTGTTAATTCCCATTACGCCATGATTACATTTCATTTTCCCAGGCACTAACTATTACCTAAACGATAGGTTAGTGGGCTATAACTGCTCCCAGCTTGCTTGTGTCAGTTTCCAAGACATTTAATACGACATTTGATTTTCTAACTTCCTTTCCCATGTTTGTCTTGCTGAAGTAACTACACATTCTCTATATATATAGCCTCATTCCTTCCATTTCCTTTTACATTTCCCTACGCACAACATCTTAAACATTTTCATCCTTCAATATTTGTCTTCAAACCATGGCACAACCTTTAACAAACGCCAACATAAGATCCTGCATCAAGAAAGAATTTAAACTTTCTGAAGAAGAGTTTGATGCGAACCACGTCAATGTTCGTGCTCTTTATGCTAGTCAGGGACTTGAATTTTATCCTGAAATTTTAGATGGTAACATCTATCCCTGCATGCTGATTGAATTCTAGAGATTTGCATCTTTGCGCATAGCTCCAGAGGGGAGGACTACTATAACCTCCAACATTCGAGGGGCTCATGTCATCATCACTCCCTCAACAATCTCTGATTTGTTGAAATGCAGCAATACCGGTGAAACTTTTGGTGACGATATTTTCGACATGAACACTTCTAATATGTTAAGGGATCTCATGGACAATGACCCCCTTTGTGCCAAAGTAATCAAAATTTGGCACCAACTTTTGGTGGGCAACTTTCGTCCACGCAACCATGATGAAAATAGCATCATGGTGGAAGACTTGGAATTCATTTCCTGTGCCCTTCAGGGGAAGAAAATCAACTTTCCTCTATTGATTTTTAAGCAACTCGTGGAAGCTGTCTCTTTGACTGCCTCTCGTCAAGGAATGGTGACTTGTCTTCCTTATGGAAGATTTTTATCCTACCTATTTCTCAGGCAAGGTGTGGTGAGGAAAATGCGCAAGACCGGACGTATGGATATGTTCGAAGCCGAAAGTCTGCCTCTATTATCCCTGGAAGACATCGACCGAAGAGTTAACTAATATTGGATATTTTAGTGGCTTTAGGCTTTTTTATTTTTATTTTGTAATGACTGCGCATTTTATGAAGGAACTTTTTGTAATGACTGGCCAAGTTTTTAGCCATTTTAATATAATCTCTTCAGTTTTTTTATTCTCTTATGTGAATTTCTTGAAGTATAGGTTTATATTTTTTCAAATATTTACCATTTATCCTCAAGATTCGACCATCTGAATTTAGTTCTTCAATTTCATATGCATTATTTGAAAACACTTGCAAAATTTTAAACGGTCCTTCCCAACTTGGGGACCATTTACCCAATAACTTATTCCTTTGATCCATGGGTAAAATAACTTTCCATACATAATTACCTACCATGAATGTCTTCTCTTTGACTTTCTTGTTGTAGGCCTTCGCTACTTTTTCCTTTTGTCTTATTAACCTATCCAACGCTATTAGCCTTTCTTCGTCTAATTCTACTAACTCATCTAACATCATATTCCAGTATTTGTCAGACGAAAGACTGTTTTGTCGTTGAATTCTTGTTGACTGTAGATGAATTTCTGCAAGCAATACAGCATCATGCCCAAATGTCAAACGAAATGGGGTAGTTTTTATTGCTTCCTTTGGTGACGTTCGACAAGCCCAAAGGATTTGGTCGATCATTTGATGCCAATTTCTTGGCTTTTTTCCCACATGCTTCTTTATTAAATTTATAATAACTTTATTAGCAGCTTCGACCTGACCATTTTCCTGGGCGTAATATGGAGTGGATGTTAGCAATTTAAATCCTGTCTCTGCTGCAAAAGCTTGCATTTTTCGACCAACAAAAACTGATCCTTGATCAGTAGTAATAGTTTCTGGAATCCCATATCTGTAGATAATGTGTTTTGTATGAAACTATTCACCGTTTCTTGATCAGCATTAACTAGTGGGATTGCCTCTATCCATTTAGTAAAATAATTTATTCCTACTAAAATTAATCTTTGTTGCTTAGAAGATGCAGGTTTGATTTCTTCTATTAAATCCAAAGCCCATCCTCTAAAAGGCCAAGGTTTGACAATGGCATGCAATTCACTGGCTGGAACATGTTGAATGCCTGAAAATTTCTGGCACTCTTGGCATCCTCTTGCATATTCAATACAGTCTTTTAGCATTGTTGGCCAATATAAACCTTGTCTAAACAACAGCCATTTCATCTTATGGCCTGATTGATGAGCTCCACAAACACCAATATGAACCTCTGACACAGCCAAATATGCTTCAGCTTCACTTAAGCATTTCAACAATATACCCTCAGCTGTTTTCTTGTAGAAATCATTTCCAAATATCACATAGTTTAGAGCTCTGTATTTAATCTTTTGATCAGTTCCTCCGACTGGATTATTTAGGTATTGGTCCAATGGGTTTCTCCAATCAGCATCAGTCATATTGTCGATGGCAAAATTTTCCAAGGCATACAAATCTTTACTTTCAACTTTACTTTCAACATTATCACCTACCCCCTCGAATTTTGACGTCGACAATTGACCTAATTTATCTAATACTTCATGGGTTTCTTTGTTCTTGATCTCGACCATATCTTCTAACTTGTCTTTAGAAACTCTATACCCTGAAGCAATTTGTGCCAATTCATTGGCAATGTAATTGTTAGATCTTGGTACATGCAAGATCTCAACATGTTCGAATTTTTCTAATAAGCGTATCACAATTGCATAATACATTATTAGATTTTCTTTGATGCATTTATACTCTTTTTTGATTTGTCGAATCACTAACTCAGAATCACCTCGAATCTCAACCCGTGTTGCCCCTAAATCTATTAGGGCCTTTAAACCAATGATCAAGGCTTCATATTCGACCTCATTGTTAGAGCATACTTCTTTCATTTTATAATGGGACTTTGTTGGAAGCCCTTTGGGAGAAATAATCAAGACTCCAATGCCTGATCCATTTTTGTGACTAGAACCGTCAAAAAACAGTTTCCAGTTAGTTCGTTCGACTTGATTTACAGACAATTCGACTAACCCATGGTCGACTATAAAATCAGCCACAACTTGTCCTTTCATAGCTTTTAAAGGAACATATGTTAAGGAAAACTCAGTTAGCGCTAAGGCTCACTTACCAATTCGACTATGCAAAATTGGTTTAGACAACATATGTTTAATAATATCAAAATGAGAGGACACACACACATCAACAGGCTTTATATATTGCTTAAGTTTGTTACATGAGAAATACAAGCATAAGCATAATTTTTCAATATCATTATACCTAGTTTCAGCATCTACTAGGGTTCGACTTAGATAATATATAGCTCTTTTGACGCCATTATCATCTTCTTGGGCCAACATACTCCCAATTGTCGAGCCTGATGCAGCTATGTACAATTTCATACTTTTTGTCCTATTGGGGGGCAACAAAATAGGAGGCTTAGTTAAATAAGCTTTTATTTGGTCGAATGCCTGTTGATGTTCTTGCTCCCATTTGAATTGATCTTGGTTCTTGAGCTTCACAAGTGGTGAAAAGATCTTCGTTTTGCCACTTAGATTTGAGATAAATCTCCTCAAGAAATTAATCTTCCCCAACAATGACTGGAGTTGTTTCTTTGTTTCTGGCGCCTTTAGCTCCAAGATTGCTTTCGTCTTATTTTGGTTTATCTCAATGCCTTTCTTGTGAATCACGAAGCCCAGGAAATCCCCTGCATGTACACCAAAAGCACATTTTAAAGGGTTCATTTTGAGTACATATTTCCTCATTCGTTCAAAAGATTGTCGAAGATGGTCTAAGTGACCATTTTCAGAGTTAGATTTTATTACAATATCATCAATATAAACCTGCATAAACTTGTCAATAAAATCATGAAACATGGAATTCATGGCTTGTTGGTATGTAGCTCCAGCATTTTTTAAACCAAAAGGAATTACTACCCATTCATAAGTTCCTAAAGCACCTGGGCATCGAAACGCCGTCTTAGGTACATCTTCGTCAGCTATAAAAATTTGGTTACAACCTGAATATCCATCCAATAAGCCGAGGTATTCAAATCCGGCTGCAGAGTCGACTAACATTTCAGCAACCGGATGGGATATTCATCTTTAGGAGTAGCCTTATTTAAATATCTGAAATCTGTGCATACACAAAGGCTACCATTTTTCTTTATGACAGGCACTATATTAGCTAACCATTCAACATACCTCGCAGTTCGAATAAACTTGCTTTTCAGCAATCTTTCAATTTCTATTTTGATTTTTTCCATAACCTCTGGCGCAAATCTCCTAGGAAGCTGCTTGATAGGTTTCTTCCTTGGGTTTAATGGTAGTCGATGCTCCACCACATGTCGACTTAAACCAGGCATTTCATTGTAATCCCATGCAAAACAATCTTTGTATTCTTTCAAAAGTCGAATCAACTTGGTCTTTAGGTCACTTGTAAGCCTTGTACTTACATAAGTAGGCCTTTTAATGACTCCATCACCTAAATCAATTTCCTCAAGAGGATCTTGAGCTTGCATCCTTTTTACCGATCCTGATGGATCCATTTCGAAACCTAAAGGTTCGTCATCGTATATCCCGTCGAGTCGTTCGACTTGGTGATCGACTTCTTGATTGTTTTCATTTTTTACCATCATCATGGCCTGAATAGCCATATTTTTCTCTAATTCGGCTTCTAAAGCCGCTCTTTCTTTGTTTTCGGCCAAATAGGCCGTTATTCGAGCCAGGTATTCTGACTCAGTGGTCATCGTCTTTGACTGTTGTCCTCTGCTCTGGAGGACTTTCATGGTTCAATGGTTCATTAGGATCTTCTTTATTCCAAATGAAACCATAATTTGGATCTAAGTTCAGATACTTAGACACACTTTCATCAGAAGGATATACATCTTCTGCTTTGTAGCAAGGAGCTACATTTGCCAAATGTTGGTCGAAGTGTCTGCGACCACTTTCAGTTTTGTAATAACTTTGGTCAGCTTCAATATTCTCCACTATACCATCTGGTCTCCAAATGGCCACACGCTGATGTAAGGTGGAAGGAACTTCCCCAATACCATGGATCCATTCCCGACCAAGGAGCAATTTAAAATTTGCCTGAGATGCGATCACCATGAAGACGGTTGACCTGACAGACGAACCAACAGCTAGTTTTACTTGAATTACTCCAAGTATTCCACTTGTCTTACCCTCATAATTCGACAGTACCATATTATGGGGTCTTAAGTCTTTATCAGACTTTCCTACTTTCTGGAGTGAGGAATAGGGCATTAAGTTTACAGCAGCCCCACCATCGACAAAGACTTTGTTTATAGGCACTCCATCCACTTTTGCCCTTATGAATAGGGGCTTCAAATGATACATCATTCCTCGACCTGGCCTCTCAAACACAGCCTTTTGCTCTTCTACCACTCCTTTTCCCATCACATAGTAACAAACAGGTGTTTCTTCCACATTCTCGTCAGGAAGAAAATCATCTTTGTTCTCAGATACCTCAGATACTCTGTCGAACTACGTTGGAAGTACAGAGACAATTCCACAGTCGATTAGCAACTCATATGACTTTATGTCAAAGTTGTCATCGACCTCTTCGTCCGACAGTGGAGAATACTCAGGCTCTTTTTCTGTATTGAGGATCGGAGCATCATCGTCAACCAATTCTTTAATCAGTTTCTTTCCTAGGATCATCCCAGCAGCTAATCTTTCATTTGCTATTTTAGCCTGCTCCTCAGTCAACTTCCTGTGAAAAGGTTTTGACTGATAGTGAGAAAATCCTGCCTGCACCATTTTCGAACCTTCTTGTCCATTCTTGTGGCTTCTTTGGTAGCGCCTCCACTGCATTCGAGTCATGGGGTTCTTTCCTTTGTAGTTTGGAGATATGTAATCCTTTGTTTTAGATCCACTATCCGTCCAAGAACCTTCAGCATTGGTTCCATCGCCTTGAATCTGCCATACTGGGCGTTTACCTCTGAAGTTAATGGGTTTCACCCATTTGTCTTCAGGGACATCCGTTTTGGGACGGAAAGTCCTTGGTTTTTCAAACATCTTCCTGTATTCTCCAGCCCTTCGGCCACTGTTTTCTCCTGTGTACATGAATTGACGATTCTTGCCTCGACGAGGGTCGAACCTCACTTTGTTTGCAGCATCGACGTTGAAAACAACATCACATCTTGGGCATAATCCAACTTGAGAGTTGTTATTGTGGCATCTCTCAAGGAATTTCAAAAGACTTTCTTTTGGTTCAGGATAAACCATGTTCAAAACTTTGCCATCAGTAGCGCCGTTTTGCTTTCTAACGAAACCATCAGTAGTCTCGACCATCATCACGTCAACAAGCTCAGTATAGTGAGCCTCTTCGACATGCAAAGGATCAGTATCAACTTGCATTGATGACTTTGGCTTTTCTCCAAACTGTAACCTTCCTTCTTTCAAAGCTTTTTGCACCAAATCCCTGAAAAGGACACATTGAGAAGTTTTATGACCCAAGAAATTATGAAATTTACAAAATCCTCTTTTTTTCTTTTGTTCAAGAGGAGGATTTTTAAGTCCTGGGGGTACTATGATTTGTCCATCAGAAACCAACAAATCAAATATTTCATCACATTTCGTTATATCGAATGAATACGTTTTACTAGAAAATTTTTCATTTTTACTTTCAACCAGATTGTTATCTTTTGAAGGTTTAAGAAATTTACAGATATATGGTGGCCCTGGCTTTAATTCAGCCACGTTGACCTCTCCCTCTTCGTATTCACTGTCGCTATTAGAGTCGAACTCACTTGTAGTAACATAAGCTATTTTTTCTTTCTTATGATATTTACTAGCTCTGGCCTTTTCAGCTTTTAGCCTTTCGACCTGGCGTACTCTATCTGCCAGTTGTGCCATATCTCTCAAATGTTGGGTGTCTAATTTCTTCCTTATGGAATAATCTAACCCACCTGCAGCCATTTCGACTAACTCATGTTCAGGAATTTGTGTAAAACATCTAGCTTTCAGTTACCTAAAACGGTTTAGATAGTCATCGACTGGTTCTGTACCCTTTCGCCTAACTCCAGCTAATTCTTTCAAACTGATTTTCGACTGTCCCATATAAAATTGTTCATGGAACAATCGTTCTAATTGGTTCCATGAGAACAAAGATTGGGGAGTTAAGGTCGTGAACTAAGTAAATGCATTTTTCGTTAAAGAACTTGGAAAATACTTCATCTTTAGATTTTCATTGTTTGCTATTTCTCCAGCCTCTGTCTGGAACCTAGCAATGTGTTCAACTGTCGACTCGCCAGTCTCACCAGCAAATTTGGTGAATTTTGGAACTTTCCAACCCCTAGGCAATTCTGTTTGCCTTACATATTCTGACAACGGGGAAACGAAATTTGGTCTATGCAAACCTACATTTATTCCATTCTGAACTAAAATTTGTTCGACTACATTAGAGATATTATTATGTCCAACATTGACATCTTGCTGGATGTTCCTAAGAACCTGGTCAGCATCTTGATGCCTTTGTACTATTCTAGGGATCTCTTGCTCAATTTTATCTCCTTGTCCTATAGGTTCGACCCCTCTCACATTCGACCCTTGAATAGTCAAAAGGTTTGGTTGTGGGGGCGCTCCAAAGAAATCTGCAATTCTGGACATTTGTCCAGCCAATATTTCATAACTTTGATTTGTGTTATTTATCATGGGAGTAAAAACAGTTCCCATTTGTTGAGTAAGGGCATTCACCATTTCATGATTACTTTCGTCCATTTGTTGTCGAATTGACAACATTGACGTAGTACTTAAAGATGGCAAAGTCTGGTGATTATATCCTATGCCTATAGGTCGACCCCCTGGATTTGATGTGCTTGTAGCCATCATGCTGTCAGAATATAATGAAGGATTTGTGTGCAAACCTTGCATCATAGACGTGGGCATTCCAAACTGAGGGTTAAAACCTGGTGGAGGTAGCATTCCCTGAAACGGCGGTCGTAATGGATTAAACGGTGACCGTACATTTGTTGGTGATGATACCAATATTGCTGCCGTCGATCCACCAGTGTTTGTTGTTCCAACTGGGGACGAATCTGCGGCATTTTGTGGTGTTGCTCCGGTTAGAACACCTCCTTGATTTCCAGAAAGATCAGAATTATTTGTATTAACTTCAGCCATGTTAGTTAATTTCCGACCACTTCTCAATATCGTACATAACTATTATACTAACAAATATAAAACAAACAGCAATTGACGTGTCCCACCAGGTGTGCCAATTTGTTTACCCAGAAAAATGGTAAACAAGCGCTAGTTTCCTTTTTAAAGGTTACTTATGCGGAGTCAACTAGAATACTCCAGGACTAATTGCTTTATTTTGTTATATTATGTGTATCTGGTTTGTATTAAATGCAAATAGTAACTTTAAAGTAAAAGTAAACACTGAAATTAAAGGCTTTAAAGTAAATCAAAGCAATAAAAAAAAGCAGTAAATGTGCACTGTGTAGCGGGGAAAATCTGATATCGAAGCCATAGGATTGACTCGAATCAATATTCCATTTGAAATCGCCACCGCGCTTTATTTTTTCAAAGGAAAAGGGAAAAGAACGTAAAACCCAAAATTTTGTTTAAAAAAAAAAGCAAGAAAGAGATCTCAGGTACGGGTGTTGATTATATGAGGGGAAGGTTTAAAGCACCCCTCATATATGTGGTACTCCACAGGAACCTTTTTGAAAATCTGTGTTGTGTGTGCTAAAAACGGTTTGCTTTATTTTTAAAATAAGCTCGGCAAAGCGTTAAGCTTTGGGCCTACATACCTCCTCGGTGCAATGGAGAAGTCAGAGCTAATGTAGTTCCGCTTAAAGGGAAAACGGTTTTGAAAACGGATAAACACTTTATCGTCGTCGGAGAGAAATACTCAGCCATTGATCTTGAGCATGAGAACAAACGAGTTCTTTGCATCGCAAATGAAAGAAGGGCTCCAACTCGGATAAAATCAACGAGTATGCCACTATCTCTCTCACGCGGAAAAGATCTCATTATATCAATCAATTTCAAAATCGTGGGGTATAACCACTCGTTTCGACAATTAACGGTGTCTAAACTTTGAAGAAAAAAGCCACTAAGGGGAAAAGATATTTTTAAGAAAAGGTTTTGAAAAGATTGCAAACATAAGAATATTTTGGAAAAAGGGAGAAGATTTTGAAAATTTTAGAAGTGGGAGGAGATGAAGAGGCTAACCTAGTGCATAAAATAAAAGCTAAGGAAAGAAACGTTCTAACCAAATAAGAAGCCAACACTTGACATTAAGAGTCAAGGTAGTTTTCCCATCCTTTGGAATTATCAATACCAACACATTAACACTTGGGGATCCAGATGAACTTATTATCTTAGCACCACTTTGCATTAAGCACATTAAGATTCTGACGAAAATCGGGCAGAGTAACGGCTGTTTTGGGGTAAAATCCTTATCTCAATGCCTTGGAATTAACCATCAAGGGCTTTCAAGGAAATACCTGCACATACAAACAGACAACAATCCAATGCCAGACAGACAGAACAACCACAGAGTAATAACAGAATAAGGGTCCAGAGGTACTAAGTCCATAAGTCCGAATCTCCAAAATGCTAGGGATAGTAACCAATAGTCCAAAACAGAGCCTTATGTGTTTTTTAGATTTTGGTTGTTTATTAGTGTCTTAGCATAAAAAGTAAAGTATGGTCCAAGTGGACAAAAGGAAAATAGCGGAAACATAAACATATGTCCAAATGGACAAAGAGAAAATAGCGGAATGTAAATATGATAAAATGATGAAATAAAGCGATAAAGCGAGAAATATAAAGAGCAATATAATAAAAGTGCGGAAATTAAAGTCAATTGTTAGATGTTAAAGATAACCATCTTGAAACTTGTCAAGTATGTTATCAAAGTTAGTAATGAAGATCGATGGTGAGTGAAGGATGTACTCGGATTTAAGGTCAACGGAAACTTATCAGAAGCTTGATAAAATCATAGCGACTACACGATAAATTTCCATAAGTCATAAATCAATCGCATACAATTCTCTTCCATATTTGATCTTTTATCGAGTCGGGACAAATGTAGGAGAACTCTCCATGTATCAAGATCATCAATCAAAAGAAATAAGAAGGAGAAGAAGAAATGATCTAGTCTTTATCAAGAATCCATAGAATTCTCAAGATATTAAGACTTTCATCGATCAAAAGAAAACAAGAAGAAAGAGATAAGAATGGAAACATAAATTGATCTAGTCTTTATCAAGAATCCATAGAATTCTCAAGATATTAAGACTTTCATCGATCAAAAGAAAATAAGATGAAAATAAGAATGAAGACATAAATTGATCTAGTCTTTATCAAGAATCCATAGAATTCTCAAGATATTAAGACTTTCATCGATCAAAAGATAATAAGATGAAAAGATAAGAATGAAAACAAATTGATCTAGTCTTCATCAAGAATCCATAGAATTCTCAAGATGTCAAGACTTTCATCGATCAAAAGAAAGTAAGATGAAAATAAGAATGAAGACATAAATTGATCTAGTCTTTATCAAGAATCCATAGAATTCTCAAGATATTAAGACTTTCATCGATCGAAAGAAAATAAGATGAAAAGATAAGAATGAAAACAAATTGATCTAGTTTTCATCAAGAATCCATAGAATTCTCAAGATGTCAGGACTTTCATCGATCAAAAGAAAGTAAGATGAAAATAAGAATGAAAACATAAAAGATAATCAACTCACACTATCATTAATATCATTCATCCATTTTGGTGGATTAGGTCACTTCAAACCTATCAACACCCTAGATCCAATAATATTAATGAAGTGGAGGAAGAAGGAAGCCAAAACAAGCACAAAAAAGGCAAAAAACCACATTCTGCCTGCTGGAAATCGATTTCATGCAGGGGGAAATCGATTTCCATAGTGCAGTTTTCAAAAAAAACAAGTTACGTTCAGCAGGAAATCGATTTCAGCCTTAAGGAAATCGATTTCCTCAGTGTAAATTTCAGCAAAACAGCATTTAAAGGCATGAAACTTGACTTGAACAAATATACAAACACCTTATGATCACACATCAATTGGAGCATGAATTTTCCATCAAATTACCATCAAATAGCACCAATATAGCATCAAAGATACATTGAACACAAGCAACAAAGAATCACATTATGATATACAAAAAGGATGAAGAAAATTACCAAATCTTGAACAGAACTTAGATCTACTTCAAGAATCACCAACACAAATCTTGATCTCTCAACAATTGAAGAAAAAAGAATGAAATGGATGGTGGCTTAGCTCAAAGTTTGTGAGGTTCAAGGTGTGACTCACAAACTTTATGAAAGAAAAAGAGCTTTGGTGAATTTGGTAAGGATGAGGAGAGAAATTGCAAGGGATTTTTTGGCTCTCCAAGCTTGAGAAATGAGAGAGTAGTGGGCTCTATTTATAGGATGAGATCAAGAGTAGTGGTAGTTTGGTCTTTTTGCATTTGGTAATTAGCTTGTGTTTAATTGGTGATTAAAGTGGCACTTAAATGGTAAGAAATGGTAAAATGAGGTTTAAGTGGGTTTAATGAAGGGGTTAATTTTGATGAGGTGGAAAATTGGTAAAATGATCAAAAATGATCAAAGAAAAAGGTGCCAAAATGATGACAAGTTTCCCTCCTTATATTTTTTTGAATTTCGCCTTAAGGAAATCGATTTCCCCAGGAGTGAAATCGATTTCACTCTGTTCCAGAAGAGAATTTGGCGCAAAATACACTAGGGAAATCGATTTACCCAAGAGGGAAATCGATTTCATGCTGTCCAGAATGTGATTTTGTTGAAGATTGCTGCAGGGAAATTGATTTAACCAGTAGGGAAATCGATTTCATCAATCAAAAATGTGAAAAATGCCTTGTTTATTGCATGTCTTGGCTTGGTACCTACAAAACAAAAGCCTACAAAGAAACAAAGCAATGTTTTTGGTATTTGGGTTAGTATAATATGCATACAAGATAAACAATCATTGGTGCTTGATGGTCCCTCTTATTGATGAGGTGAGTGCAACACCATAAACAAAACTTCCAATTGAAGCTCTTGATTAGTGATTGAGATATGAATGATATAGGATCTTAGGTTCAAAAATTGGGGTATGACACACTGAAAGATGAAATGTAATGTAAAATGATTGCATTAATTAAACTGGTACGCATACTTACATTCCAAAGTTGCACTCGTCACTCATTATTGCACAGAGATTTGAGTTTACTTGTGTTTATGTAGAAAATGCGGACCCCTAACTATTCCTATGGAACTTGCTTAAATAGTAAAAATAAAATAACTACTACTAACGGTCGACTGGTTATCAGTCAACACGTGTCTTCGACATGCAAGATCTTCAATTGCGAGACCTCCACGCGTCCTGTGAGAACTGCCAGAAAACTGCTTGAAACTGCCTCTTAACTTCTAATATCTCTCGACTTTCACTTCAGTTTCTGCAGCAAAATTCTTAAGTCTTCGCATACTTTTGGTTGAACGCTGAAGCCTCTGATAATCTTCCTAGTCGAACAGCTTCGATTATTAAGCATTACTTAGTCGAACTGCTTCGACCCAAATGGCAATGTAGATATTTGATTGAGGCCCAATTACCAATTTAGGGCCTTTTTACCAAATTGAGGCCCAATTACCAATTTTGAGCCCCAGTTGCCCATTTATTGGTAAGTCGAAATCTTAGGGTAACACGAGAACATCGAGTAATCGTGAGGCGATTTTGGTCATTGTGGATAGATCGACGAAATTTGCATACTTTATTTCGATAAGAATGGATTATCCGATGGAGAGACTTGCAAAGTTGTATTTTGAGAAGATTGTGAGTTGGCATGGTATTTCGTCGAGTATTCTTTCTGATAGAGATTTACGGTTTACTTTTAGAATTTGGGAATGTCTACAAAAGGCTTTGGGGTACAAGTTGTGTTTGAGTTCTGCTAATCATCCGCAAACTGATCGTCAAACGGAGAAGACGATTCAGTCCCTTGAGGACCTTTGGAGAGCTTGTAATTTTGAAGCAATTAGGTGCTTGGGATAGTTATTTACCGTTGATTGAGTTCACGTATGATAACAGTTTTCATTCTAGTATTGGTGTGGCTCCTTTTGAAGCTTTGTATGGTCGAAGGTGTGGAACGCTTTTGTGTTGGTACGAAGATAGAGAGAGTAGGTGTAGTTTTGGTGATGAGTTGGTTGTGTCGATTGTATTTTCAAGGATGAAAATATTCTAAGTGGGGGAGAGTTGTAATAGCCCGATTTTATTCGCTATTATATTAGTAATTATATTGTTTGACATTTTTAATAATTCTTTATTTATTTAGTTATTATGTGATATAATAATTATTTAAGTATTTAATTATGAGTGTGAGTTTGTGTTATTTGGCTTAATTGAGTAATTAGAGAGATATTAAGAAATGAGCCTAAGTAGTAGAATTATAATACTATAAATGGATAGGTGGGTTAAGCCCAATTAACATAAGTGAGATAGTAAGAGGAAGTTAGGGTTATAGAGGTTACTATTTTTTATTTAGGGTGTTACATACCCCGTCGTGACTCACAACCTTCACAGCCAACTGCAGTGACTAACCATCTGGACAATGACCCGTTCAGTGATCTTCGCGAGATATAACGTCCATTGACTCAGGAACCTGCACAAGCTACCTGTCATACCCCAATTTTTGACCCTAAGATTACACATCATTTGCATACCAATCACCAATCAAGAAGTTTTAACTTAGAGCTCTACTGGTGATGTTGTGCACAATTCATCTGCAAGGGAATCATCGAGCACCCATGTTTTAGTCTTGTATATATTGTTTTACTAACCAAAATACCAAAAATATTGCCTTGTGCTCTTGTATGTTTGTGTTTTGCAGGTATCAAGTCAAAATATCCATCAAAGGAGCAGTTTTCAACATTTTCACTGTGCAAATCGACTTGCATAAGGTGTAAATCAATTTACACAACAGATTCTGCACCAGATTTGTTTCTGCCATCAGTGCAAATCGATTTGCATAAGACAGCAATCGATTTGCATA